>NW_017308442.1:160279-198096 GCF_000935625.1 Nanorana parkeri | reverse complement strand
CTTACTTCTGTCCTCTGCGCGTTTCTTACCTCTGTCCTCTGCACGTTCCTTACTTCTGCCATCTGTGCGTTCCTTACTTCGGACCTCTGCACTCTGTGCATTTCTTACAACTTACCCCTGCACTCTCTGCGTTACTTACTTCAGACCTCTGCACTCTGTGCGTTACTTCCATAGGGTTAGGGTTTTGTGTATAGTTACATAGAATTTAGATATGAGACAGAAATGGATGCTGGAATTAAAAACGCTTGTCTTAAAATATGCAATTTATGCAGTTAATTTTTAATTATTGTTTGCATTTTATTTCATTATGGACAAGGCTTGAAAAATGTTAGGGTGTCTCACCAGTCAGCATGACCGGACTATAGCCTTGCAATTTATGTTAACATTTTTTGGGAACACATAGAGCTTTCTTTTGGTGTTATATAAATCATCACTGGGATCGGGGGGGTTATTTTTTACTATATAATGAAAAAAGTGCCGTAAATTACACCCAAAAAAAAGTTTCCCTACATTATGTTAAAAAACATTTATTCTTACCCATATTTTTGGTAAAATATAAAAGTCGGGGTCATGTCGGGTAAATAGACACCAAACATGTCAAGCCTTAAAATTGCGTGCGCCTGCAAAATCGTAACAAACGACCACACTAAAAATTGGCCATAGGCGACGCTTAAAACGCGTTTACCACTCATCAGTTTAGTGTTATCAGTGATTAATGGCCCTAAAATTATTGCTCTCACTCCGACGTTCGCAGCGATATGTAACATGTGCGACACAATAGGTGCAATTTCTTTTTTTTTTGTTACACAACTTTATTGCTGTCAATGTGATAGCCAATTTGCATGACAGGCCCTCTTTATGGAGACATCAGGGGTCTCCAAGACCCCTAATGTCACCTAGGGACCCCCAGAGATCTGCTTCTGTAGCTGGAGAGTGACACTGAATGCAGGAAGTGATGTAATATACATCACTTCCTGCATTCGGGGACTGAGAGGAGATGAAAGGGAGATTGTGTCCCGATCTCCCTTTGATCTCCTGTCACAGAGCAGCCGTGCCGGAACCCAGCCGCATTGGGCACAGCAGATCTCGGGACCGGCAAGGCAGTGACACCTGCTCATATACAAGCGGTCGGGCGTCTCTAGAGACACCTGATCGCTTGAATGTAAAGCTCCCGGCCGTGTAATTACAATGGCCGGGCGGGAAGCTACTCGTCGGGCTCCGCCGTCCGAGCGGACGAGTGGATTTTTCAAGCCCTGATTATGGGTGTAAGTGGGGGCCTCACATTTGAGTTTCGCCTAAGGCCCTACAAAGTCTAGAGCCGCCTCTGCATACAAGGGAGACTGCATAGCACTCTACTTGACAAAGGATTCACTCTAAAACAGGAAGTCAAGAGCAGTGCTCTGGAGACCAGCTGATTCTGCAGGAAACTAAAACTTTTAAACATCAGCGTGCAGCATTCATTGTAAGTGATTTAATCAGCATTTGAAATAGCTTAAAGTCATTTTGACTTTAATATCACTTTAACTAACCCCACTGATTTATTTTTAGTTGACCACTAACAGGAAGATTTACAAATATCTTAATAAAATATATAACTTAAGAAACATAAAGCAAACAAGAAAGTAATAAAATTGCAGAATTTTATCTAAAAAAGGCTTCTTACTATAATATAATAAATGCACAATAGTTATTGTTTTTCTTTTAGGTATGTCTATAACAAGTACGAATTTTCGTAAATATGTATATTTCTGAGAGGCATCTTACTAGGTGAAAGAGTATTCTAGTTTAGAACCGTAGGATGTGTGTTTAGGTTAACCTACATTACAACTCCTTTGTTTGCGAGGTCAATTATATGACAAGGGAAGCAGACAAGACTATTTGTATATTTATAAATCCAGATCTGCTGAACATTATGTTACCAAGTCTGTACCTGTATTTCCTTGTTCTACATAATATACATTGTGTTTATAAATGATGTTTCCTGTGGTAAATATTGTGGTAGGTGAATGTTATTGCTCAAATATAATGTGATTGAGTTGCCAGGAAGGGGCCAGTCTACAACTGGATGGTGTCATATAGATTGCTATCTAAAATGTAACATTTAGAAAAATTCCAAAGAAGTAGAAATGAATGACAGATGCTGGCATTAAGAGCTTATTCACACCACTTACAATGTGTTCCAGCACGGTTAGCTGGTGGAACGCACTGTATCACATACTAAACTCCCCCTGCATTCTGGGGCAGGAGGGGGCGTGGCTGCATGGCCATTGACTTTAATGCACCACCACGCCCCCTCCCCTGCCCACAGTGTGATAGCCCGCACCAGAACGCATGGCACAACAATGCCTGCTTTCCAGTCCAGTGCGATCGCAAAAAATACTGTATGCAAAGGATGTAAAGGATGACTTCAAGGAATTAGGTGCAAAGATAAAGAAAATGACCTCCAAAGCAGTGTTTTCTGAAATACTGCCAGTGCCACGAGCCACACCAGAGAAGCAGCGGGAGTTAAGAGAGCTGTCAATCCAATCAGTAGAGTAACATTACCATTGTCCAATGCAGTATGTCTGGAGGAAAAGTGTTGCAATTCAGAAATGCGCAATAATAAACTACATTAGACTAGCACTAGATTAAAGGGTATGTACATGAATGCTAGAAGTCTAACTAACAAATTGGGGGAGGTTGAGCTGCTATTACTCGAGGAGGACGTTGACTTCGTGGGAGTAACAAAATCCTGGCTGGACAGGCCTGACTGGGCAGTTAATATACAAGGGTAGGACAGGGTTGTTAGAAGTGGGATAGGGGTATGCTTGTATGTGAAGACTGATCTGAATATCCCTCTTGCAAGAGTCAGAGGCATCCCGAGGCGGGGTGACACTCGGTGCAGGTACCGGGTGACACCCGCAGTGACCTAATCGCGTATGCACGTGACGTGAAGCGCTGTACCGCTGTTACCTGCCGGCCGCCATCTTGGTGATGGACACCAGCAGAGAGAGGAGGGGACGTTCACCCGGCGGGATAAGGTATGCTACCGGGTCCCCTCTTCTCTCGAGCAACTGTCGGGCTCTCGATCCATGACCGACTGCCCAACTTTTCAGAGAGGGTGACACCAAAATGACTGCCAGTCATTTTGGTGTCACCCCTCCAATGGTGTCCCCCGGTGTGGGCAGCACCTCCGCACCCCCCTTGTGACGCCACAGATCTCGCTAATGGGAATTGTGACAGTGCAGAGCGGTTGTGGCTGGAACTAAATAAGTAATCGTAATAAGGATAATGAGGATAACTGTAAATTGACTCATCTCCTCTCACAGACTGAAATGGCTGAGGAAAAGGGGAACGTTATCCTTATGTCAATTGATTATCAATTTATTGTCAACTTATTATCCTGACATTGATTGGTCAAAAGAACTACACACTCAACCAAGGCTTGCCGTTTCCTGAACTTGTGAAGGTTTCATGGAACAAATGGTGGAAGTCCCATCTAGGATAAATGCTATATTAGATCTAATAACTTCAAACAACGCAGAACTGGTTGCAGACATAGCAACCTGGGAAAACTTGGTTAACGGTAATTACAGCGTGAGTAACTTTACACTAGGTTACAGAAAAGAGAGGCATGTTGGTTTGGCAAGAACTCATCAAAAAGGCAAACTTTGATGGGGTGCAATTCTTACGGCAGGATACCAAATGGGACCAATTACTTCTAACAAAGAGCACTGAGGAGAAAGGGGATTGTTTTAAGGATATTTTAAACAGTGACATTTGCCAGTGCATACAAAAAGAAAACAAAAATAGTTAAACCTGCGTGGCTGAATCCGACAGTAAAACAACATATCAATGAGAAGAAGCTGGCATTTAAAAAAAATATAAGATAGAAAGGAAAACTTTGGCATTACAGAACTACAAGGAATGCAATAAGAGAAGTTAAAGTGTAATCTGGGCAGCTAAAATAGAATACAAAAAAAAACATATTGTCATAGTCAATAAAAAAATAAAAATCTTCCAATATATATAAACAGCAAAACGGTAAGTAAAGAACAGGTAGGTCCCATAAAAGATGAGGAGGTTGATCACAAATGACACGTAGAAGGATGAGGTTTTTAAATACATTCTTCTCCACAGTGTATAGTCACGAAAAAAGATAGATTTAATGAACATAAAAAGAATGGGAGAATCAATGTGCACAATTTACCACTATGGTTGACAGAAGTTAGGGTTCAACAGTAAATAGAAAAACTTAATGTGAATCAATCCCCAGGACCAGATAACTTACACCTACGGGCTAAGCCAAGTTGTAGCAAGATAGTTTTTACACCTACGGGCTAAGCCAAGTTATAGCATGAAAGTTGTACCTAATTTTTAAGGACTCCTTAATGGGGTAGTAACAACTGATTGGTGTAAAGCAACTGTTCAAAAATATTCAAAAAAGGTTTAATATGTGTGTGGGTACTACAGACCGTCAGGCTAACATAAATAGTATGCAAATTAATTGAGGGAATGATAAAGGACTCCTTTCACGGATTTGCCTATGATCATGATATCATAAGTATCAGCCAGCATGGTTTCATGAAAGACCGTTCTCTTAGATGCTTTCATCAGAGAGCACAATACACAAGGGTGCGGGGACTCATAGTAACTCATACGCACAAACACATACATACAGTACATACTCAAATGGGTAGAACTTGATGGGCCTGTGACTTTATTCAACCTCACTGCAGAGACACCGAAGGGAGAACAACCGGATCAACACAGACAACACACAACAATATCATTGGCAACCCAATCACCATGGACCTTGTCACAATCCTTTTGTCTGTCGTGGTCATCCACTTCTTGGCCAATATTTACCGCAAGCAAAAGAGACAAGAATACAAGAATTTACCTCCCGGACCCAGACCTTTACCCCTCATTGGAAACCTGCACATGATTGATAGAAAACAACCAGACAAAACAGTTTTTGAGCTGGCTAAGAAGTATGGCACAGTATTGACTTTACATTTCGGAATTAAAAAAATCATCCTCTTGTGTGGCTATGACACTGTTAAAGATGCTCTCCTCAACCATGGTGAAGAATTTTCTAACAGGCCAGAGTTGCCAATAATAGCTAAAACAGCAAAAGACAATGGTGTTATTTTTTCTAATGGTGAGAGCTGGAAGGCAATGAGAAGATTCACCATTTCAACACTCCGAGATTACAGAATGGGGAAAAAAAGCGATAAAAGACAAGATCTGTGAAGAAGCTGAATGTTTGGTGCAGGCGATAAAAGCTTATGGAGGAAAACCTTTTGATATTCTGACCATCATTAATGCTGCAGTGGCCAATATAATCATCTCTATACTGCTTGGTCACCGATTCAATTATGATGATCCCACTATACTGAGGCTCATGGGGTTAATTGATGAAAGCATGAACCTTGCGGTTTCTCCCATAGCCATGCTGTACAATGTCCATCCAAAATTGTTTGACCTAATTCCAGGACCTCATGAAAATCTTTATAAGAGCAACATTTACTGAACAGAAGAAAACTCTAGATGTAAATGTAATAGACGGACACTGCAGGGACCGGGTGCGGGTAGCCGTCGCGGTCCTGCGCAGGCGCATCGCGGATCAGTAACCCCAGCTCTCCGTCAGAAGGCGGTGACGTCTGGTGGTGCTCTCCGTTGTCGCTTCGCGCAGGCGCGTTGCGGCCTTCCTTCATCTCTCCCCTCAGAGCCGTCTACAACGGGCGCAGGCACGCCGGGGAGCTCCGCCCCTTCAAGACGCAGCTCTCGGCATAAAGCCGTGACCCGGTAGTTGATCGGCGTCTTTCTGTTGATCGTGGAAGGACGCTGATCAACTCAGCGTTCCACTCGCCTCGACACCAACGGACCCAGTGCTTCAAATTGGGGATCGCAAGCAATCACCAAAACCGCAAGTACCCTGGGCTAAGCAAACAATAGCCGCAGGTCTCCTGTGCATCACCAGAAATCTACACCAGTGTTTACTATTGCCTGCTGTGTATAACCTTGAACCTGTGCATTCCCATCACCTGCTGTTGCATACTTGAACAACCTCAGTACTATTGCCTGCTGTGTATAACCTTGAACCTGTGCATTCCCATCACCTGCTGTTGCATACTTGAACAACCTCAGTACTATTGCCTGCTGTGTATAACCTTGAACCTGTGCATTGCCATCACCTGCTGTTGCATACTTGAACCATTCAGTTATTACTTCTTGCTACAACATACTTGAACCGGTAGTTTCCATTCTCCTACTGTGTAAACGGGGCGTGATGTGTTGCAGCCTAAATACCCAAAACTGGGCAATTCAGGGAGGAGCTGCTACTCTGATCCCCGTTCCTCTAACCACTCCCTTCCGCAGTTGCGATCCACAGAGGGTATTTGACCCTCGCCCAAGGCGAGCATTACAGTAAATGACCAGAGGAATCTTATCGATGCCTTCCTGGTGAAGCAGCAAGAGGGGGAAAACAGAACCCTCTCAGTATTTTCACAATGATAACTTAATCTTTTTGGTGAATGATCTTTTTATGGCTGGAATGGACACAGCTACCACCACAATGAGATTGGCAATACTGCTAATGATGAAATATCCAGAAATACAAAAGAAAGTTCAAAATTAAATTGATAGGATTATCAGCACGGCTCAACCTCAAGCAGAGCACAGGAAGCAAATGCCGTACACTAAAGGTTTTACCATTTTGGCCAAGGTAAAACCTTGGCCAAAATGGAGCTTTTCCTCTTCTTCACATCCCTACTGCAGAACTTCACCTTCCAGGCTCCCCCGGGGCTGACATAGACCTTGAACCAGCAGTCGCAGCAATATGTAGACCGAAATCTTACCAATTTTGTGCAATACCTCGCACCTAATATGTATATTTAATCAGCGAAGTATAAACTAAGCTATCTATATTTACAAATATCCGACCGAATGAAAAAGAAGAGATAGACAGAAAGCATACAGGATCTGCCAATTTATCTGCTCTATTCACTAGACTTTACTTCACTAGAGCCTCTCCCATCCTATGGAACTCTGTAGCCCAACCTGTCCGTCTTTCTCCCACTCTGACTGCCTTTAGGCGATCCCTTAAGACTAGGGATGCACAGACTTTTTGAGTACCAGTGCAGATACTTGGCATTTTCATGAGAACTACCAGGGTTGCAGCGGTTGCAGCTGGGACCTGGCTCTGGCGCACCACCACTGTCCTGAAATCATTAGTCTGTATTGTTTCAGAAAAACTGTCACATGACAATAAATAAAAATGTATCAGTACTCGTACTTGTAAGTACTCGGCAATTACCAGTACTTGTACTCGCAAAACTGGTATCTGTGCATCCCTTTTATTTATAGTTATAAAAACAAAAGCATACATTAAAACAGAGATGTACAAATCCCAGGAGCTCCGTGTGCTCCTTACAAATGACAGCTGCCTCCTAATTTTTAAATTTTTCTCTAGTGTAGTCTTGGAGCTCAAAAGTATCGGTACATGTACTCGTACTTGCACCGAGTACTGTACTTGGTATCTGTGCAACCCTACTTAAGACTTATCTCTTCAAGGAAGCCTATTCCACCTCAACCTAACCACTGAAATATCACTATATCACTATTGTCAAACAATTCATCCCCACACAGCTACCTCCTCTTGTATCACTCGCCCCTCCCCATTAGATTGTAAGCCCTCAGGGACAGGGCCCTCCTTACCATCTTGTCTTGAATTGTTTTGTGATTATGATGTCTTCCTTATATTGTAAAGAGCTGCGCAAACTGTTGGCGCTATATAAATTCTGTTTAATAATAATAATAATAATAATAATAATAACCTCAACAACTAGGTAACTATGTATCTATAGGGGGGGTTTCTCAAACGTGCCAGCATGGGTAGACATACATTTTAAGGTTATTGAAGAAGTGTAACCCTTATATAAAAAAGTAAAACTGGGGTTTGTCTATAAAAAAAAACTTGCTGCCAAAGACAATTGCAGTACTGCCAGTATCTCTGCTGTTATAATTCATACTGCAAGTTACATCATGAAAGCTGAAAGTTGATACTGGTTGCATCCAAGTATACTTCTGATTGACAAGTGGCTACAAAATAAAGTACAGATAAAACTCTTCCAGTCTTCTTAAATATGGGATCTTCAGCATAACTTTATTGGTGCATTACTTGGAGGTCTGAAACCCAGGTTTAAGGGTGTTGTTAATCCCGGTGCACTCGGCACACATTCCCCAGATCTCTTCTTTTCTTTGAATAGAAGGGAAATGCTTACATGGAGTGCTATCTGTGAATGGGAGATACAAAGCTGACATGGAGTGCAATCTGTGAATGGAAGGGATATATCTGAGTCTCAAGTGCTGTCTGATAATGGGTTGAGCATGGCTGACATTGGGCGCTGTCTTTGAAAGGAGGGGGGCATGCATGACAGGAGGTTCTGTCTTTGAATTAAAGGGACATAGGTGCTGATCTGGGGCGCTGTCTTTGAATAGAGAGGGGCATGGATGACAGGAGGCTCTGTCTGTGAATGGCAGGGACATAGCCGGTTTGGGGTGATGCCTTTGATTGGAAAATTCCTTACAGGAGTTTCTGTCTGTAAATGGGAGGGACATAGCTGACATGGGGTATTTTTTGTAACTAGGATGGGCATGGTTGACATGATACACTCTTTGTGATTAGGAGGGGCATGGATGACATAGAGTACTGTATGTGAATGGAGAGGGGCATGCCTATCAAGTAGTTATGTCTGTAAATGGGGGGACATAGCTGACATCAGTTTGTTTTTTTTTATAACTAGGAGGGGCATGGTTGACATGAGGCACTCTTTGTGATTAGGAGGGACATGGATGACATAGAGTACTGTGTGTGAATGGAGAGGGGCATGCCTATCAAGTAGTTCTGTCTGTGAATGGGGGGACATAGCTGACATCGGTTGTTTTTTTTTTTATAACTAGGAGGGGCATGGTTGACCTGGGGCAGTCTTTGTGAATAGGCAGACATGGCCAACATGGGATAGTCCTTCTAAAATGGAAAGACATGGTTGACATAGGGTGCTGTCTGTTAATTGGAGGGACTATCAGGTGCGTCCGCGGGCGAGCAGCACAGAGGGAACCCGCTGGCAGGAAGCTCCTCCGGACGCGACCCTGGGAAGGCCTCTCGGGATGAGCCCGATGGAACACCCGTACCTTGGCGTCGGCATGGACGTTACTCGAGGGCTCCCAGGAACGCTCCTCGGGACCGTACCCCTTCCAGTGGACGAGATACTCAAGGACCCCACGCCAGCGGCGGGAGTCCACGATATCCTGGACTTCGTACTCGTCATTAGGCCACCAGAATTGGCGTAGGATGTACTCCTTGGTGTTGCGTTGGCCCCTGTGACCGGCTGTGGGATGGTGATGGTAATGCTGTAAAACTGGTACACGCTGGGATGTAGGAACATAGATCCGCTGCTGGTGATAGCGTAGCCCCTGTTTCAACAGCAGGTGGGCGGCCTCAAGGATTTCCTTGATTAGGGAGTGCTGGGTGGCCATGAAGTACGCTGCCGGCAGGATGGCCTCTGGAGGCGTGGGTCCGGTCTCAGAGGCGTGCATACGGGACAGGGCGTCGGCCTTGCCGTTCTTGGATCCGGGCCGGTAGGTTATCTGTAGAGGGAAGCGTGTGAAGAAGAGGGCCCACCGGGCTTGCCGGGGTCTCAGGCGCTTGGCGCTGCGGAGATATTCGAGGTTACGGTGGTCCGTGTAGACCACCACGGGGTTCTCCGCTCCCTCCAACAAATGCCTCCATTCCTCCAAGGCGTTCTTGATGGCGAGCAGCTCCCTCTCGCCCACGTCGTAGTTGCGCTCGGCCTGGGTGAGTTTGCGGGAGTAGAAGGCAACGGGGTGCAACAGCTGTCTCTCCCCTTGGTGCTGAGAGAGAACGGCTCCGACCGCCCCTTCGGAGGCGTCAGTCTCCAGGTAGAACGGAAGAGCGATGTTTCGCTGTGCCAGGACAGGGGCTTGGGTGAACAAGTGCTTGAGGCGCTGGAACGCCCGATGGGCCTCCGGGGTCCATGTGAATGACGTGCCGCTCTTGGTTAATGCCGTGATGGGGGCACAGATGGATGAAAAGCCACGGATGAACCGCCTGTAAAAGTTGGCGAAGCCAATAAATTGTTGGACCATCCGTCGGTTGTGGGGGACGGGCCACTCCAAGACGGCCTGAATCTTCTTAGGGTCCATCTCCACGTGTCCTGGGGATAGGATGTAGCCCAGGAACTCGATGGACGTGGCATCGAAGGTGCTCTTCTCAAGCTTCCCGTACAACTGGTGGGTCCGGAGACGGTGGAGCACCGCTTTGACGTGCTTCTCATGCTGCATCAGCGTCTGGGAGAAGACGAGTATGTCGTCAAGGTACACGACGACGTGGGTATCTAGGAGGTCCCGGAAGACATCGTTCACAAAACACTGGAAGGTAGCAGGGGCATTACAGAGCCCGAAGGGCATCACGAGATACTCGAAGTGCCCAAACCGTGAGCGAAAGGCCATCTTCCACTCGTCGCCCTGCCGGATGCGGACGAGGTTGTAGGCACCTCGGAGGTCTATTTTGGTGAAGAACCTGGCGTCCTTCACCCTGTCCAGGAGATCAGGGATGAGGGGAAGCGGGTACCGGTTTTTCTTGGTGACATCATTGAGGGATCGGTAGTCCACGCAGGACCGGAGCCCGCCATCCTTCTTCCCCACGAAGAAGATGCCAGCCCCGACTGGGGAGGTGGAAGGGCGGATGAACCCCTTCGCCAGGCTTTCGTCAATATAGGCCATCAGGACCTTGGTTTCGGGTTCCGAAAGATTATACAGGCATCCGTAAGGCAATGGGGCCCCAGGAAGCAGGTCTATTTTCCTCCACCGGTCGCCTGCCTTGGCGGAGGGTACGCAAGGTGCCTCTGGCGGTCGAGGCTCGTAGCGGGTCATCGTAGAGCCACTGCATGGCGGTGACAAAGGACTCCCAGGTTGTAAGCACCGGGTCGTTGGCCTGCAGCAACTGATGTGCCCACAGGAGGTCCTGAAAGCAGAGAAATAGCCGTGCGTACCTTGATGTAATCGGTGGGTTACGTGCGGGGTTTCAGGACAAGAAGAGTTCACAGGAGATGATGAAGGAGCGGTACTTCTTCCGATCGCCAGAAAACCGCTCTGGGAGGCCCACCGTCGGCTCACTGGTAACCAGTTCTACTGTGTGTGCCGGAGTGGGAGGAGGTGAGGGCAGCAGCGCGGTGGCTTCCGCGTTGCGTCGCTCCTGTGCGACCACCCTCGGAACAGATGCTCGTGGCTGGCTTGCATCTCCTGGAATGCCCGTGTCATCAGGCCCAGCTGTTCGCCGAGGGTCGTGATGGCCTCAGCCGCTCCTGCGGGTTCCATGGTAATGGCTGAGTTATTATATCAGGTGCGTCCGCGGGCGAGCAGCACAGAGGGAACCCGCTGGCAGGAAGCAGCCGGAAGGGTCCGAAGGCAAGGTAACCAGGGGGCAATCCAAAGAGGTAGTCGAGGGTAATCCTAAGTCGAGGCAGGCAGCAGAGGGTCAGAAACGATAGGCGGTCCAAGGTTGGTACACGGGAGGTCAGCAGAGGGTTCAGGAAACAGGCAACAAGGCACATAGGAGGGGAGCTTCGTATGTCACACCATGAGGTGGAATAACTCAGCAATAAGCCAGAGCTCAGGCCAGGTTTTTATAGCCAGGGGAGTTAGGACCACCCCCCGGTCACCGAGGCAACCAGGAGGCTTCCTTCCTCGGGAACCAATGGCAGGCGAGAGATGGAAGGTGTGTACAGGGAACCTCCCCCAGCAAGGCTCACACCTGATGCCTAATGGAGCAGGAGTGCTACACACGTGCCTCGGGGATGCGCGCGCAGCCTGCGTACCGCGCATGCGCACCCGCCGTGCGACTCGAGCATGCGTACCCGCAACCCGGGCACCAGGAGTTCTGCCAAGCTGAGGGGAAACCCGTGTCCTGCGCCGTGCCCGTGGCCCCCGAGCAGGGGCAACACCCCCTGCTTCCTGACAGGGACAGGGCTCATATGGAGTGTTGTCTGAGAATGGGAGGGTCTTGGCTAACATGGGCTGCTCATTGTTAATGGATCATGCCAGACATGGAGTGCTGTGTGTGAATGGAAAATACATGAATAATATTGAGTGCTGTTTGTGACTGTGGGGCACATAGTTGATATGGGGCCCTGTTTATGGGGAACATGGCTGACATGGGTTGTTGAATGTGAAAGGAGGAAGGGGGCATGGATTTGCTTTGTAAGTAAATTGTCACCAGCCACCAGTGAAAAGTCCAGTCACACCTACATTTTGACCATGCCCACATTTTTCCACACGACTATGTCCACATTTGTCAACATGCCATCATTAGTTTTATTTTAGGTGCCCTGGGTAATCCCAGGTTCATTATAGTCCCAACACACCTCAGTCCGTCTTGAAGTATAGTAATTGTCAAATGATATCACAGGTAACCTCACTCTCATAAATCAAAACAGTAGAAAAAAGGGCAACCAATATGCTGTTAAAACTCATTTTACCATATACCAGAAATACAGGTGAAATTTGGAAAATTAGAATATCGTGCAAAAGTTCATTTATTTCACTAATGCAACTTAGCCGTCTACCAGGAGATTTTGGAGCACTTCATGCTTTCTTCCGCAGATGAGCTCTATGGGGATGCTGACTTCATTTTCCAGCAGGACTTGTCACCTGCCCACACTGCCAAAAATTTTCTGAGATTGTGGATCTGGGTTTTCATGAGCTGTAAGCCATAATCATCACAATTATGACAAATCACGGCTTGAACTATCTTGCTTTGCATGTAATGAGTCTATCTCATATATTAGTTTCACCTTTTAAGTTGCATTAGTGAAATAAATTAACTTTTGCACGATATTCTAATTTTTCGAGTTTCACTTGTATAAAAGTTAGAACTTTATTGGCTGATATAGAAAAAACATTAATTTTCCTTTTCCAGTTTGTATATAGGCTTTCTAATATTACTACTAGGATACCACTAACCTCACCCCTAAAATGTAAGTACAGTGGTGCAGCAGATGTAGTAGAGCAGGCAAATTAAACCTATTCAAGGAGATTTACTCCCTCCAGCAATTATACCAATGTTAGTATATTCATGATGTATTAATCAGTTAGAAGACCCTATTGATGCTTACAAGATAGCTACTTGTAGTCACTGAGTTTAGCTCTACTTCTGCCAAGAGGTAGGGGCATATTGCCTTTTGTGCTACTACAGGGGCGCTGTGTATAATGAGAGTTAATATTTATTCATTCTAATTAATATTGAGACTTGTAGCATAAAGAAGTGAAAAAATATAGCAGTAGGCTTAGTAGTCATTTTTTGTTGGTTATTATGTGTTTGTCACATTGCACCTAGTACTTTGCACTGTTTTATTGATCAAGCATGATAATGCCAGTTTGTCTTTGTATTATCACACTAGCATAAAGAGAGTCACAGGGTTTTGACTAATATGTGTATCTAGATGAATGTGGGTAGGATGCTGAATGACTTGACCATCTAAGACCTCTGATTTTTTTCATCCCTATTGGGCAAATGTAATCAAGAAAGCAATTGTTATAGAATAGCTGCAGTTTAATAAAAACAGCAAAACACAATGTGCAATGTACAGTATCCCATTGCAACTCAATAATATGTACCTGTAAAAATAATTCACCCACGACCATTTAGATATTGATATTTTTTCTTTCTGCAGTCTTTGAAGGCATCGGAGAATAAAAAATAAATACAGTACATGTTTATAGATACAGCACAACCCACTTGGATATGAATAAACTTGCTTTTAATCAATTCACAAAGTACAATTTTTCCCATTTGAGTGAAGTGTCATCACATGGTATGTGTATAAAAATCTTCAACACCTGACAAAAATATAACTTAATAATATTAAATTAAAAATACTTACAAATAAATTGTAAAAACTTTAAATATCTGAAGTGTGTGTATATAATATATTTACAATCTGAAATATTTTGTACAATCTCCCCTTTACCAGAAAATGTGATATTAGGATACAGAAAATCTACAGTGCCCTGCTGAGTTTTCTACTTTTTGCCTTGCCTGGCTCTTTGGCTGTTGTAGAATTAAATGTCCATCCTAATCTGAGGTGCCCATTCCCATGTTGGAAAAGCCATAATAGAACTTGAACATTATTCATTTTGAGAGGAGGTTTCCTGTAATGCTCGCCATTCGGCCCCTGATATGGTTAAATGATATTAGTTGGATTTCAGATGCTTTAATGAGTGGATTTGAAATATTGGTCTGGCAAAAAACATCAATCTAATATGTGCCACTGGAGAAGTACACAAT
This sequence comes from Nanorana parkeri, assembly GCF_000935625.1. NCBI lineage: Eukaryota > Metazoa > Chordata > Amphibia > Anura > Dicroglossidae > Nanorana > Nanorana parkeri. The sequence goes on along the minus strand of NW_017308442.1, from coordinate 183,746 downwards.
GAACATCTGTTGTTGTGCAAGTATTTTTCTTCTAAAATCTAGTGCAAAGGAAAAAATACTCGTCACTTGTGACCTTACAACGAGAGGTAGAAAAGGAGGAAGTATTTTGTTTGGAATGGGGATCTAAGCTTTACGTAAACATCTTCCTCCCTCCTCAGCAAGCCTAAGAAGCACTGGGACACGCAAGTGCAATTGTTCCCTTATCATTCCACCTGCATCCGGTAGGCACACTACAACTGTCATCCACAAGAACTGCAAAGCATAACATTGACGTCACGCTAAATATAACTTTATAATATTATTCTTGGCACACAGAGATACACAGTAGCTTTAAAGCACAAAACATTATTATTGTTGGAAAGCATATTCCTGGCATAGTAGTTTCACTTTGTGCAGGATAAGGAGAGGGTATAGTTTTGCTAACGTGGAGATCAGTGCACAAATTTCAGTTCCTTCTATTAAAAGCAGGTGCATCACTACGCAATTGTGGCCTCTTCAGGTTCTGTTTTAGCTTGCCACCTGACAACCCAGGAACCCATCTTCAAGGCTTGCTGTTGGTTTTGCTTCACAGGACCCCATAAAGTCCACAAATTCAGCTCTATGTAATAATAATTTCCACATTAAGTCTTCTTTGCGTTGTGGAATAGGTTTGGAAAGTGGATCAGGACCTATGTGGCTTGTAAATTTTGAGGTGACTCAGTTCTTTCCTTACTGTAAACCATGGATCGGCGGCGTCTTCTACCGTACCCTAATGGGTCCTTGGTGTCTCTGTTGGAGCCATCTTTGTAGTTGTTCTTTCCAAGGCGATAGAGCATGTTGGCTAAATTCTGGATCTGACAAGTGCCTAAGTGGCAGCCACGGGAATTGACTGATGAAGCATATCGTTTTTCTCTATGGTTCAAGGGGTAGCTGAAAAATAAAGTTCCAAAAATGTTTAATTTGCCCAAATAATACAACAGTGGAACTTTGTTTGTGTTTCTTTATATATATTCAGTACACAGTTCACTTGTACACATACTTCCTGCTGTCATACTGTCCGCATTACGCTCTTGTACATACTGCCACTTCCAAACCCTCCACACTCCTCTCCTGCATATACTGCCTGCTGTCATATTCTCCACACTCCTCTCCTGCACATAATGCCTGCTTTCATACTCTCCGCAGTCCTAAACTACAGTATTAGTTGCCTTTTTACCTTCTTCACTCCTCTGCCACACATACTGCTGTCTTTATACCCTCCACATGCCTCTCCTGCACATACTGCTCGCTGTCATACTCTCCGCACTCCTCTCCTGCACTTCTCTTCCGCTCATAAGGCTTCGTTCACACCTAAGCATCTCCGTACTCCTCACCTGCATATAATGCCTACTGTCATATTTTTCTCTACTTCTCTCCTGCACATACCGTCTGCTGTCATACCCTCCTCAATAATCTCTTGCATATACTACCTACTAAAACAGTTCTTCAGCATTATCTGTAATGTGCTTAAACTTGCACTTTTGCTAGTATTTTATATCCTGTATGTGTGTATGTGTGTGTAAGAAATCATTTGTAATTACCTCAGCATGTTTTGGTTGTTATCTTGGATGTTCTCTGCCTTTGCATTGTCTGTAGACTCCTCTATAGCATAACTATCAGCATTTCTGTCATCTCTGACACGTCTCTGCTTTGAAAGGTCTCCTAGCTTTTCCAAGAAGGACACCACAGGTGGGGGCATATGTCTGTAAAAGAGATACATATTTATTAGTTGTAATCATGATATATCTATATAGGCAGAATTGGGTTTTGGTCTTTAGTGTTGTGTGTGTATATAGATATATATAGTGTATATATAGGTTTTTACCATGTGTGACTTAGATTACCTAATTGGCTTTACCTCAAATAACCAGCTCCAGTTCAACTGCAGTGTTAGCTGTTCTAATGCCATAAAGTCACTGCCATTGGCTAATTACTGGCCATATTACTGAGTGAGTGGAGGCATGAAAATCTGGATGCTGCATGAATTTACATTTATTTGGGCTATTTTAAGAAATTATTAGAAAAAGCTGGTCTTTCCAATCAATTATTCTATAGTCAATTCATACATTCATGCTTCAAGTGCAAACCCTGTTAACTGAGAAAACTACAACGCAGTCTGGTTACATTTTAGAATTTCATATTTGGTATATCTCCCATTAAAATCATTAACAGTGTGAGCTTTGTGGATAGGCTATACGGTATGTGTACCTGTCTCTAGGGTCCATCCAATGGGAGTTGCAGACACTGAAGGTCATCAAAATGAAAAACAACACAAGGCATTCACGTTGAGCCATGAGTGCTGTAAAGAAAAAAGCATAATATCATTATTAGACAGGTCTTACAATGTCCATCCCACTTTCTTCATCTGGTCTATATTTATATTGTTTTGAGAATGCTCATGCCAAATCTCATTGTTTTGTACAGCAACATGGCTGTTTGACAGAGTAGGCCAAGAACAAGGTGACCAAGAATGGCTTAAGATCTATTAGCCAATATAGTAAATGGTCTTTCTTCATATACTGCGTTTACAGCTGCAGATTAAAAACCTCTGTACCAGATGTCAACAGCTCTTCCACATGAAACAACTGATTTGCCGGCATATAAGGCGACTGGGTGTATAAGACGACCCCCTAATTTTCCACTTAAAACATAGGTTTTTGGCTATACTCGTCATATAAGACTACCCCACTTCCGAGGCAATACCATTTAAAAACATCATGGATGGATGTGCGGTAATACTGTATGTATGGTAGCTTCAGCTACATACAGTATACCGCGCTGAGCCAATCATGGCGAGCAATGTATTCTATTAATGAATACAAAGCTTGCTTGGATTGGCAGAGGTTGTGTACATCACTCGACGTGATTGGCTCAGCTACTGTATGTAACCGAAGCTACCGTACATACAGTATTACTGCACATCCAGCGGGCTGACTGATTAGGGATGTTCCTTGTGGGCCAGCTTGGCCTAAACGAACTAAAGGTATACATTGCATACCCTGCGTATAAGACGACCCCCGATTTTCGGGGGATGTTTTTAAGTATAAAAAGTAGTCTTATACGCCAGCAAATACAGTATTAATTTGGTGTTGGCAGAGTCTTCCTAGTGACAAGTAAATCAAGCTGCATTATAATGTCAACCAAGCTTTTATAGCATTGATGCAATATTACCCTTGTTTTGTTACAATTTGTCACAATGTTGGATAACATGTTGGATCTGCAAACATACTGTCAGGGCTGGTGCAGACTTTGGCGATCCCGGGACACGCATCCCGGGACCACGTGATCATGTACGGGTGCACACAGCGGTTGCAGCGCGGCCCCATTGATTACATGTACCTTTTTTGGCGACACGCACCGCACGGTTTTATTAAACCGATTGCAGGGGTGGTATCGCAGGAAACCGCACGATCTGTCTGGGGCGACTGGGGTGCCATTAGAAAATAAAGGCACCACCAGCGCAATCTGCGGTGGTGTGCAATTCCGTTGGTTTCATGCATGATTGCCGTGCGGCACAGATCGCCCAGGTGTGAACCTGGCCTCATACTAGAGTGTTAAATAGGGATCATTTTGTTGAGGGAAACATTGCAAGCAGCAATACACAATAGCATTTCTTATGCTGGCAAAAGACTCTCTAAAATGTTCCAAAAATTAGAATTCCCCTAGCCTTGCCAATGGAGTATGTAAAGTGCAGTGTAAAAAGCCAGAGCAAATTCTGTTGAAATTGATCATCCGCATTTATATTGTTTGTACAGAAACACCCATCCAATGTTGCCTTTAAATTAACACTAGCAAAAGTGTGCCCATTCATGAAATGGGCTAAATATGGAAGGGCGCGTCACCTCAGTTGCAGAGAACACAGAAGTGCGCATTGATACAGGGGCCTGCTTTAAATCCATTTGAAGCAGATGAAATGCAGATCAGAATGGGGTCAACTGCAGAACAAATTAATCTATCAGTGAATTCTGAATATCATTATACAATATTATACAATATTCTAAGAAGTGTTTCAATCTGATCTCCTGAGCCTGTTGACACAAGTCGTAGGCCTGTTGACACAGGCCTTTATGGAACTAGGAACTGCTAGACCACCTTGCTTGTAAAATGTATGACAACTTTGAATGAGGTCCTAGGGCATTTGTGAGTCAAAGTTAATTTCATTATATCTCTTTGAATAGCTTTATGAATGTAAATATAATGAACTTGTAGTTTCTACGCATTATGAGGTTTGGGTGGGAAAATATAGTACATTTAAACTTGTAATGACAAATATACAAATGTAGGTGAGAAAGGAGGTTGCACTTTCTAATTGTTCAGCATGGATTACTATGCATTGTTGCTTTTCCTTCTATATTACTACATCCATGTATATTGATTATCTTTAAACAACACAAAGCAATTAATTTATCCATGTAAAGGATATTGTGATAATATATCTCATATCTTTTTGCTGACTTATATCAGACTTAGGCTTCTGAAACAATGATATAAAGAAGCATTGTCATGACATGGCAATCTTTTCATAGTCATTTACACAGAATTCAATTGAAATTTAGGTCTTCTAATAATCTTTTCAGCAATTATTGGTATTACAACTACTACACATTTATCTTACTAAAAATAATCAGGTTAGATTATTAATGTGGTATTTTAATGTGGTATAGAGTTGATATATACCCTGCTGCTATATTAATACCCAGTCTAAAATAGAAATTGCTGCCTAAGCTATGTACTAATCTACAGTATTACTACAGTACAGTAATTGACCTTATCGTACCTTCTTAAAATGCATTTTACACCTTAGCATTCCTTGGATGCTCATTAAAATCTATAATTTCAAACAGTATTAGCTAATATCCAGAGATAGCTAATATGCTGTCTGTTAAAAATGTGTGGCTGGACCACACTTTACTGATCTAGAATTAATTTAGACACATTTGTAACTAATGAAAACAAAACAGTTACACTTTCTATAATTATGGGTCTCTCTATAAAAGAAAGTGGAATTGTTACCCCTTTTCATATTTCATTTTTCCTCTACAGATAAAGAGAATGTAATTTTACATCTATTTACTGTTGACAACTGTACTGGCTACAATTGCTCTTGTTTTGATACCTCTCCATTATTCCAGTGAACACATGTACTATTGCAGTTCCCATTCATATATAGTCTAGCACTTTGGAAAGCCTCAAGGAGCCCCGCTGTGAGCTGTAAGGATTATATTGCCTTGAGACAGGCTTAGGTTGTATATCAGAGCACGCTGCAACCCCTATATTATATTGCATCAGAAAAGAAACCAGCATAATTTGCAAGTCCATGCCCGCCACAGCGAGTTTAGAAATCACTTGTACTTTGTGTGAATGTGTGTCTCAACTTGGACACTTGTGCAACCTAATAACTATAATGGGCAAAATGTATCTTTTAATGTGTAATTACTCAAATCAACCTGAAACGTTCTCTTACACAATCATTCTGAATTATTCTAAAGAACGTATGGTATGACAGTATGAAAGAAATATATATGTCTATATATATCTATATATATATATATATATATGTTACAGTTGTACAGAAAATATTCTAAATGGTTCAGCATGTAGGGAGAAAGGGAAAAGATTCAGCTTACCTTTATTACTGAACTGTGTGTATGTCCTCAGATGTTCTGTGTGGTTATTCTGGCACAGGATACACTCCAAGGAAAAGGTGCTCCTGAATAAGGCTTTTTCTCACTTGTCTGATTTGTAGCTGTACTAGTGCCTCCTTATATGCTGCTGCCTGACCAAGAGAACAGGGGGAGGTCATAAGAGGATGATGTCATTAGGAGTCATTGTGTTGCTCAGGCAAGCCCATTTATTGCAGATGCCAATTAACAATACACATGACTAATATTTTGTATACTTTTTTCATAAGTTTATTTTTGCCTTGTCTAGGCTGAGATGTCTTACAGGTTATCTCTTTTTACTTTTTACACTCATGTATACTTCTGTGATACATTGTAATGCAAAACCCCTTTTGTAAAAGCATTATACGTTTAAATGTCTTATGCTTTTTTCCCTAAACCGCATTATAATCTTTATTTAACTGATTTTCTATTTTTGTCTATATTGCTTTTTTCCCCTTGAATTAAACCTGGCATGCGAAATGCAATGTTATCAGAGTCTGACCCTTAACAAGTATGCACATCAGGAAAGTCAGAGTGAAGTTAGAAGTCTTCATCTGTATATTTGTTCCAGGTCACTGGCTGAGAGTAGGAAAGCAAAAGCACTGGTATGACAATCATACATTTTAAAAGGACAGTTCAGAAATGGAAGCATCCATACTTCTCTAATGCAAGATTTCCAGGTCCAGTCAACTCAGTGTAGATATTTTAGCTTTGGATGGAGGTAGTTTCAGTCATGCACCAGCTCCCTATATATAAACTTTTGAATTGTCATCTATTCCAATTTCTCCTTATTTAACACATTCATTACAAAATGGTCATTCACTTCCTTTTTGATCTTTATAACATTATAGATACTGCAGCAGGAGGCATAACACTCCATGGAAGTATCCATAGGAGGGGGGTGTAAAAACAGATTTTGGCAGATCTCATCCCAAAGAGATGTAAAAAGTAAGTTTGCAATTCAATATGTTGCCCTGTGCTTAGAACTGAAGTGGCGATTTTAGGTGGATTAATCATTTATTGCTAAACATTATGATATCCTACTTGACATTAATATCTTCTCTATATAGATGTAAAATATAGACATACCAACAGACTTACCATGTGCCATGGGAAACATACAGTCTGTCTTTTTTATTCAAAACAATGCAAAGTGCACATCCCAGTTTAAAAAAAAAAATTGTGAACCCATGGGACTTTTTTTTTTGCAAATGGTTACAAACATGAAAAATTAAACACCATTTCTAACTTCCCTAGATGTATGTATCCCACAAAGATCAATGCTGGAGATCCCTCACTTTGCACTCCCCAAAAAGATAACAAAGAACCCTATGATGACAGCTAGGATCTGAAGCTATCTCTTTCCATACATGGGTCCCATTGCTCTCAAAAAATGGAATTGCTGCCCATCTCAAATTTACTAAGGGGTTTATTCATAAAGCTGCCGAGGGCAGCCGTGTTTAATAACCGACCCGAAGTGAAGTGAGCCGAATGCTGTTCGGCTATTCACTTCAGGCTTGTATGGCTGAATTCAGCCTTACAGCAACTGAAATCAGCCGTAAATAGGCTTGCTGCGGCTGGCTTCGGGTTGGCCGAACATGCTCAGCATGGTAACCAGGGACGCTGATTTGTCTCTACAAGTGTCAGGAGCCAGCCGTGAGATGACGGCTGGCTCCGCCCAGCTGTCAGTAGCAGGCTGTTGGCCGGTCAATGGCCGGCCGTTCGGCCAGCTGCGCCTTTCACCTCGGCTCACTCGAGCCGAGGCATATGCCTTTGGCTCGACTGAGCCGCTCGGCCAACTGCAGGTGCTGTATGGGGTATAGTGAGTAGCCCGTACAGCAGCCCTTCGGTTCTACTGAACCGAAGGGGTCCTGGGGCCGAAGCTAGCCGAAGGATCAGCCGAAGCTATGGCTAGATCCTTCGGCAGCTTTGTGAATAGACCCCTAAATGTTTTCTGGATGTTCATTGACATTACTGAAACCATTGTGTATAGACAGATGAGACAAGAGTTGAACTTTCTGGTAATTGGACACATTGTTATATCTGGCGAAAACACTGCAGCATGTAAATGTTATCCCAACTGTGAAACCTGGTAGAAGAAGTATAATGGTTGCCTGAAGTGCCACTTTAAAGTGAAGCTAAAGTAAAAGGAATTGAAGTTCTTTTGCGTTTGCAGTGGAACGGAATACAGGCAAAGTTTTGCCACGCGTCCGATCGCACTGCGGGTGGGGGGCGTGTAAGCAGTGCCATTGAATTCAATGCACCGCCACGCCCCCTCCATCCCCAGAAAGCAGGGGGAAGTTTTGTGAGCAATCGCGGTGCGTTCTAGCAGCTACCGATCTGGAACGCACCGCATTCAGTGAGAACAAGGCCTAAACTGGATATCTGTAGTGTGAGCTAACATAAGGCATATCCCACCCATGCCTGCCTCTAATGGCTGCTATGTTTACTAGATCTGGAGTTTTTTTTTTTTAACACTGTAGTGATAATGAATGATTTCACTACAATGTTGCTTATTGTTTTTCTGACGGTTTGCTGGAAAAAAAAAAACTGTTCCAGAGAACCTGTAGTGCAAGAATATCCTTGGTGCTACTTCACTCATCTTTTTCTGCTACTGACCTAGGTACCTAACATGAGTTTCACTGCCAGTCATGCGCAGGGCAGTTTAGCAGCCTCAGGCAAGAAGCAATACATAATCTCATAATTGTGCTTTTACCTCCCCAGATGCCAAATTAATGGAAATGTTTCAGTATCCAAGCTGCAAAGAAGTGTTTGAAACACATGAAAAACAAGATAACAAAATCAATTGTGTTTCAATCTCGGCTGATGTCAAGGAACAGTAGCAGGATACTATGCACCACTGCTAACGAGTTAAGTGTGTTACAGAATGCTTTTCCTTTAAAATCACTTGAGAGTCAGGGGCAGAAAAAATACGCGAAATGATGTCAATAGGAAACAACCGTCATGTCCTTTTTCTTTACTACACACGCAGTAATACCATTTAAAGAGCAATTGCAGGCAGCAAGTGAAACCAATCAGTGAGTTACGAAGGTTGCTCAGCAAGTACTGCAAATGTGCTTATGTCAAATAGCCACGTCAACTCTCCCATTTATCTCTGTATAACTTGTTGTCATTTCAGCACACTACACCACAGGCTCCCGGAGGAAAAATCTACGCAAACACTGCTCAGTCTGGTAAATTTTCGGAGAGTGGGAAATAGGTCCATGCTGCATCTGCGGTCTGTTTTGGGCCTACAAAATAGGAAGGGAGTGAAGGGAACCTCCCAGCACCAAGTTTTTTTAACAATGAAAATAAACTTTTAACCTCACTAGGGGGAGGATTTCTGTAGTCTGGCATAGAAGAACTCCGGCAGGGTTGACAACATGGCTTGTGATTTCAATGTAGCAGAGTCAGCTCATTACTTAAAGTTCGGAGCTCCATGGATTTTTGGCAGGATCATTATATTCTGTACATGCAAAAACATGAGAAATGTGCATGCATTGCAGGGATGTACTGCATGTTTTTTTTTGCCCAAGCATACACTTTTAATACTGAATATTTCTAACCCAATGCAGATTCTGTCATTATTCGAATGAGCCATAGCACAGCCATAGCACATACACTCACAATATACAGTGATGGAAATTTATCAAAGCTGGAGCAGATAGAATCTGAAACAGTTGCCCATGGCAACCAATCAGCATCTCTCCAGTTTGCTCAGTTGAGATTTGAAAATGAGAAATAAAAGCTGATTGGTTGCAATGCAAAGCTGCTCCAAATTTTTTTTCTGCACTAGTTTTGATAAATTCCCCTGTATATTAAAGTCCCTTAAGAAATCGTCCAAAAGTTTCTTGAACAATTACACATTATTTGCTGTTGACCCCCAAATCCTTCTCCATTTCTGACTTCCCTATCGGCAATCAATCCGATTTTCTCTGTTACTATCTCAGCCGGGGTTAGAGAATGTCAGCTACCTCCTGACTAGTTGCCATTGACAATATGTTCTGTTTGATCTAACCTTCATTGAAAATCACCCACATAGACTTCACTTCTCAATTATGTTGAGCTTAGCACCTTGAAGCGTTTATCCCAGCGATATATATATATATTACATGTGCCTAAATCCATTTACTTAATGGATTATGCAAAACTGGAAATGTTTGCCATCTTAACACTTTGTTGCCAGGATTCACATTTCCCAAAATAATGAGCACATTTTAGTATATAGCCCCCCCCCTGAAGATCTACATGTTTTTTTTTAGCATTCATAAGAGGCTCTGCTCTCTACAAATAAAATGATTTGTCCTAAAATGTGCACCAGACAAGTTATAAGTTAGAGAATAAATTTTGAAATTTTGTTCATAATTGTTCTTTGGCAAAAGGACATATTTTGTGGATAACGCATACTAGCTCTTGCATTTCAATTCTTCCTTCAATGGCTCACCTAGATTTCTGTGTAGACAACACAGGTTAAAGTGTAGGGATGCAGGGCTGTCAGGGGTGGCACACAACCACCTATACATCAGGTTGGTAACTGTGAGTAACATAGTCCCATATAAAATAAAAGGTTATGGACTGCTGTCCTGCCTGCCAGTGCAGTGCAAGGTTTGCGCATTTTGGTGGTGGTATGCTTAATTGCAATTCACCATGCTGAGTTTCTTTTTTTCTTCTAGTCAGTTCTAGGTGTACTGAATCACAATGGGCAAACTATACTCTTGAAAACTCTCCAATATTAGTCTTGGCATTCCTTGTGTTTTTGTGACTTTGTATGTTGTTGTGTACTGTAATACGAAGGCTAACCAGTTGATTGGTGTAGGTGGGGCAGCACAAGGTCGGTTGGCTTAGGGGGGCAAGAATGATAAATCTGACCCTACTTCTAGAACCTCCAACATATAACAAGCATAACTAAAAGACTGAAAACTGATCTGTAGCATGTAATGATATGTGTTATACATGGCATTACATACTTAGAGACCAGTTAGCCACTTTGTTCATATTATTTTTGAGGTCCTAGAAGTTCTATGTTCTAAAACAAATATTATAAAGCTGGGCCTACTACAGGCTGAGATCCTTGGACCACCCAACGTACTGTAAATTACACTTTAATTTAGGTCAACTGGTCCTTTAACAAAAGCTGAAGGGAGCATTGACTAACAAGGAAAATCAGAATGTAACTATGTTCCAATCTACAGTAGGAGGTATTTGATCTTGTATAATACACAGTAGCTTCTAGTGCAAATTAAGCGATGAAGTCACCACTCACAAGCACTCTTGTGACAATTTTTTGTTATAAAAGGAAAGGGCAGCAGATAGCATCCAGTAGATCCTAATCTGTCATTTGTTAAACTGTACTACACAAATGACACTTTGCATCCAAACAACAGCTTGGGAATAAAACCATGTTCCTTTACTCTGTTTTTCCTATTGTGGAACGCTGGGTCTAACTTCTTGAAGTTTCTGAGGTGAATTATATGAGACTTTCTGAAAAGTAATTTAGAACTGTATCAGAATCTGTCAGAATAAGTACAAATTAATAAATACAATAAATTACACTCAAACCCGCACCTGACAATAGAAGTGGGAATCTAAACATTCAAAATTATTTCAATTTTATGGGAAATTGTTATTGATTGCTGTGTGGATCTGATCAATCCATCCATTATTAGACAGTATACAATACATGTAACAGGTATTGGTCAGTGGAGGTTCAGCACCCTTCTACAATGGCCCAGAGGGTGAAGTACAAGGCAAAAGTATTATACATATAGTTGATTTATAAAAAAAAAAAAAAAGACGTACCCAATGTACCCAAGGCAGGCGACTATTTTGCCTATGCTTTGGCTGGGCCTTGAGTCTGCTTTCTGTATGCAGTATTTTGTCACATAATTTGGGACATAATTTGAATGCAGTATTTTATAAAGTCCTATAAAGGTTTGGGTATGTATAAAAGTAGGGATCCACCGATATAGATACTGGTAACTCGATGATGATTTGCTGGGAAGCCAGCTTTCCGGCCAATCAGCATCAAGCCAGCCAAACAGCATGGAACCGGCTCCAATCAAGAAGCCGGGCGGCCTGGAAATGACACGCTGCCCAGCTTCCTGATTGCCCTGGGGTTGTGGCAGTCTGCTGGCAAGGGGGCTTATTTGCATCGGGGTATCCCTTTAATTAAGGGGGCACCCAGATGCCGCCCTGGATTTACCAAACCCTTGCATCAAATCAAAACTGGGCAGATTCAGTTATCCCTATTAAGGATCTGTGGTTTCATAACAAGGTGACAAACCTGTAGTGGAACTACTGGCCAGGGAAGCTACCGGTTCTTTTCCAGGCCATGCTATTGACAAAGAATTTGATTCACCTGTCTCTTTTACATGAGCCTTTTACTGGAGCCCTTTACATGGAAAAACAACGCAATCTATGCACACCTTGTCCAGGACGACACCTTGTGTTCTTCAAGGCCATATGTCACACAATCTACATATTTGTCTAATTTGTTCTCTTCAAATGGGCCTAACCTTCCATTTAGATTGTTCAGAGTATGGGTTGCAAAGTTATCAGAACATTTTGAACACTTTCTCCAATCAATGTAGTGTGTAGTTTATCTATGATGTTCTTGTTTCCTCACTAAATGCACAATTTTCCAAATTTAGACAGTTTTATAGACATAGCATTCATATCCATCCACATGTTATGTTCCAATGAGCAAAACAAACAACAAAGAACATATAGCTAATTAAACCAGTGAACCATTATACAATTAAGTGCTTGTTTAAATGTTTATTCCAAGATAAGTGTTTCTTGGAAAAATCGATTGTCCATGTGCTGAGTCGTTTATAACCACATCAGAGATGGGAAACACTTAAAAGGCCATATGGACACTAATTTATAGATACATTAAGTAAACCATAAAATAACTAATTGCCTATACCTCACGTCAGTTATCTCAATACATATTTACAAAGTAGTTTGAATGTACATAACAGGGCCATAATAAAAAAAGAGAAATGTCAAAAATACATTATTTTTGTGAAAAAGACATTCTTCCAGTGTTTCCCTGGTGGTGGGTCATGTTATAAAGGAAAGGCAATGGTTGCATTGTCTTTGTCAAAAGGGTGGCATAGAGACAAAAATGCTAATTAGCTTTTTTTTAAATGTCATGTTAAAACTGTGAAGGCTCCCATTACTGACCATTTTCTTCTGAAAGGGCTACTTGTCTGGCATTCATACTGATCAAAGGGCTTCATGGGCAGTGATGTCACTGGTCCCTGACACCATTTATCATCTAAAAGCAATCTTGAGGTCAAGTCAAATAATGTAGCCCAGGATGAGGTGATATCATTGGTCTGCTGCAAGCAGTAGGAAACTTTTCCTCAGTCGCCTCTCCCCCAGCAATTAAACTGCTGCTGCATATAACTGTAACTTTCTAGCATGTCATAAGGTTAGAGGCTGCTTGGGGGAATGATCTATGTCAGACATTATTGTGAACATGACCTGTACAGGCACCAGAATTTGCATGTAATCCCTAAACCAGCATCTCAGTCCAGGATATTGATGCTGCCATAGATAATGGTTGAACAAAAATAACTCTGTTCTGCTGATGAAAAAGCCATATGAATCTATTGTCAAGGGAAGCACTGTGATCTCTGCAAAATGACCAAAATCTGACGCAGATCTGTCCCCTGCTGCAGCCTCTCACCTTGTGATTTGCTAGAAATTTACAATATGGCAGTCTGATCACTGAGGGAGAGGATATGACATAATCTCAGGCAAAATTACTAGGACAGGCACGCAAGCACTGTTTTTAATAAGTAAAAAGTACAGATTTTGTTTTTAAATGATACTGTTGCTCTATGTTGAGATATATCAGTAATTTATTAATGAAGACTTGTAAAGAGACCGAAAAGTGATACAAGGGACAACCTGTTGCTTCCCTAATACTCTAGGGGCCTATTTTAAACAACTCTGGGAAAATCAAAAATGTATTCTTTCAGTGGGGCTACCCCCCACTTCAAGGGTTAAGCGCTTATTTTGTCTAGGGGAATAAAATAAAGCAGATTTACTGACCTGATCCTCGGTCCCTCCAGGCTGCTAGACTAGTGGCCTAAGGCAGTGCTCCCCAACCATTTTATCGCCGCGGACCGGTCAACGTTTGATAATTTAACCGCGGCCCGCTGTAGGGGGGACGTTGATTGTTTATATTTTAGATTGTTTTGATTTAATAATTTTAATTTGTGCTGTCAGTGCCATTATTTTCTAATGGCACCACAGTCGTGCCAGGCAGATTGAGCGTTTTCCTGCTGCAATACAGCCCTGCCCGTGTGGTTGCACACAATCGCAGTTGAAAACACTGCGCGTTTATTCGCGTGCAGATGGGGGCAGCGGGGCTGGTTTTCATTTATTCAATTTTTATTTACTTTGGAAACATTTTATTTGTTTTGTTTTTTTATTTTTATTTTTTACATTTTTATTTTGTTACGTTTTTAATATTTTTTTTTAACTATTTATTTTTAAACTTAACTGTATTGCTATTACACAGGGGTTAACAAATCCCCTGTGTGATAACATTTGGAGGTGACAGGTACACTTTATTCAACCTGTCACCTCCAACACAGGAGTTCTAGCAGGCACTGTTGCTAGAACTCCTGTGTGACAGGAACGAGCAGCAGCCGCTGAGGACAGAGGCTGAGGGAGGTGACAGAGCCTGTCACTACTCCACACCCCCCGCTCTGTCCCCGCTCTGAGCGCTCCACGCTCTGTCCCCGCTCTGAGCGCTCCACGCTCCGTCCCCGCCCCCCGTTCTCGGCGCTCCCCGCCCCCCGCTCTCGGCGCTCATTTAAGAGAGAAAAAAAAGTGTAAAAAGCACTGGCCCGGCGCCCGGAACTACATGTCCCGTGCGTCGGGCGATACGAATTCCGCGGTCCGGTACCATTTGATCCACGGACCGGTACCGGTCCGCGGCCCGGGGGTTGGGGACCACTGGCCTAAGGAACGCTGTTGTCATCACATCTTATGCAGGTCCATAGCCAGAGCAGAGGGGGAAAGAGATTAGTGGCAACCGCTGCGGGACTGAGGATCAGGTAAATAAAACTGCTTTATTTGAGCCCCCTAGACCAGGGGTGTCAAACTCAATTTAATCGTGGGCCGCATCAACATTATGGTTGCCCTCAAAGATATCTGTAAAACTATATAAATGTATCTAATCTTTTCATAATTGCCTCTGCATTCAATTATCACTGGTTTTAGTAATAACTTAATACCTAGATCTGAAAGTAGAAGTCTAGGAAATTGCCTGGTGGGCCGGATTCGGCCCCTGGGCCTTGAGTTTGACACATGTGCCCTAGACTAAAGGAGCACTTAACCCTTGCAGAGTTCTTCGTTATCACCTTGACCTCTTAGTGGTTCCTGAGGACCAACTTTACTTTAACAATGGTTTAAAATATTTATAACACTAACCTCTGAACATCACATATTCCATCAGCCCAAAAGAATGAGATCTCTTGTAAAAGCTATAGCAGCACGTATGCAGTGAGTCATTTCATTACAGTGGTTTTAGTAATTGTGATGCTGATGGCAAATCCATTACCTTTGTTCCATGTTTAACCCTAGAAACAGTTTGCCTACGTTCTTCTACACACTAAAGCTTTGTACACATTTTATCTTATTTTTTGTTAGGTTATGATGTGTGCTGATATGTACAGCAGTTTGGTAATTGCCAGGCACTTTGTTGAAGAAGGATTGCATCTTACAGGAACTGAGTACCTGCAATGACACACACTGGCTCCAACTTTTGGGAAGAGTACATTTTAATCTGCCAAAAGTTCTATTTTAAATCCATAGGCAAGTAGGAATAAATGACTGTGTAAATTAAGGCAGTGTGTGTGTTATAAACCGTTGGTTCTGGATGTACAGTGTGGAAAAAATATATTTGATCCCCTGCAGACTTTGTAGGTTTGTCCACTTACAAAGAAATGAAAGGTCTATCATTTTTACCATAGGTGTATTTTAAATGATAGAGACAGAATATCAACCAAAAATCCAGAAAAAACACATGATACAAATGTTATAAATTGAGTTGCAGTCAGTGAGTAAAATACGTTTTTTTATCCCCAACCAACCAACAATAATTCTGGCTCCCACAGACTGGCTATGTGGTACACAGATTAGTCCTGTCAATTTAAGAAGGTGCTCCTAACGACAACTCGTTCTGTATATTAAAGACAACTGTCCACGGAATCTCTTTCTTCCATTCAAACCTTACCACCACGGGCAAGCCCAAAGAGCCGTCAAAGGATGTTAGGCACAAGATTGTAGACCTGCACAAGGCTGGATTGGTAAACAAGACTATCAGCAAGAAGCTCGGTGAGATGGAGGGAATACAAAATAACCATCAATCGCCCTCGGTCTGGAGCTCCATTCAAGATTTCACCTCATGGGGTAAGGATGATCATGAGAAAAGTGAGGAATCAGCCCAGAACTACTATTCTGTCTCTATCATTTAAAATACGCCTATAATAAAAAATGATAGACCTTTCATTTCTTTGTAAGAAAACTGACAAAATATGCAGGGGATCAAATAATGTTTTTCCTCACTGTATAGTTAGCGACATAAAGAAATGATTTGCATGGCTTCACTGCCTATCATATAATTATTTATAAACCCTAATTGTTTAGATTTGTGATAGAAACATTGACAATGCTTTAGGAAAAGGGCTTTTCAGTGTGCTTCGCTTTGGTCACCATAACCTGAATAGTGATCCTGCTAAAGAGTTTAAAATGTACACAAACAGCACCAAAAACATCTGATTTTCTGATTGTGTTTACGTGTCTATGGCAAAAATGTGTGTTAAACATGTTTTCTAAATTATTTCAAGAGATTTAATTGTTTACAGATCACTTTAAATTTGTTTTACTTAAATATATACTACTAGACTTTAAATGGCACTAGGGTGTTCAGCATAGCCATACCTAAAGTTTGTATTTTTTTTAGATACAATAAAAATACAAAGCTTCTGAATGAATGCAGACGCAATAGTTTTGAGGAGCTTCAATCATTTTTATATGTAATGCCATCAGTCTGAAAATGCTCATGCCCATTAAAAATGCCATCCACATGCCAAACTGCGTATTAATCTGGGACAATCTAAACGGCCTGGGGGATAAAGGACGCCAGTCGGGCAAGCAGGGTAGCCCCCTACTATACATGTCTACAGCATCCCTATACAAAATCTGTGCCTGCAATGTACTGAATGCTGGGGCACAAGACAGGTCATAATGCCAGTAATACTTTCAGTGAAATAGATTGGGAATCTCCTTGAGGCACAGACAGGAGGATATCAAATTAATCCTAAACAGACAGTGAAGGAAAGGTTACAGACCTACCCTTGCACTGTATGTGACTTTACGTTTCCATCACTACTGTCTCACCTCACAGGAGCACTTTTGTATATCAGTAATAATGTAAAGGTGCAGTTATCTTTGAGTGGTTACATTTTTAGACAATAGGTTGAAAACGAGAGGAAATAAAGTGATGTTGTTTGTAATAACCAATAAACTTTATCTTTTCTTTTGCCTTTTAACTATTATTCCTTTTTCTTTTTTTTCTCTGCTTACTTTACTTTTCTTTTGTGTCTTTTCATTCCGGTCCTTTCTTTTTTTTAGAAAGCAATAGGGCTAATTCAGACGAGCACACACCGAAAGCAAAATCCTTTGTTTAAAGGTTGTCTATGGTCAAAAGCGGAAAAAAAAATGTATTTCTTTATTGAATTTCCAGAAGTACTAGTTCTATTCCTAATGACTATATCAATCTAGAAGTTTGTAAACTTACTTATTGAAAATTACCATAGGATGAACTTCTCCAATTCACTGACACCAATTTCACTCAGTCCTGTGAATATGCACTTCCTTTTGTCACCACTCTAACTAAGCCTGCTGTCTGTGCTACAACTCAATGACTGCATCACATCAAGCAGCAGGGAAAGAGGTGCAAAGCACACTGTGAATCCAGGAAGTTGTTGAAAGTGATGAACAGACGGAAGGCAGCAGTTACTACATAAAAGGGATTTTTTCAAGTAAGCTTTGATTGCATGGTCAACTTGTGTAACATTTACATGCGTACAAGCATACAGTGTTAATGCAGCCTGTTGACCACCACCACCAACTGACTGGTCAATATGAACAATGTGTAGTCAACA
This sequence comes from Nanorana parkeri, assembly GCF_000935625.1. Taxonomy (NCBI): domain Eukaryota; kingdom Metazoa; phylum Chordata; class Amphibia; order Anura; family Dicroglossidae; genus Nanorana; species Nanorana parkeri. The sequence goes on along the minus strand of NW_017308442.1, from coordinate 165,874 downwards.
GCACTGGGCACCTCTGATTACACATTACTGATGTACATGTCGGCCCTGTGAATGATTCATTCATGCACAACTGGTGCATGTGGAGAATGATCTCGAACTTCAGCTAGCAGCATGTGCAGAATGACCGTGGCCTTTATTCATGAATGATTGAAGGGTAAGACCATTCTGTGCATGTGCCACTGGTGCAGGAATGTATCATTCACAGGGCCAACATGTGAATATCAATAGTTTATCAGTACTGTTGACGTGCACATTGCCTGGCTGCGGCCAATAGGCTGCATTAATAAAGTACGCTTGTACGCATGTAAATATTACACAAATGTTTACATGCATGCAATGTAAATAATCCTGAAACGTATGGCCCTGGACCCAGCTGTGTCCTGTTTTGAATGCAACACAATATTATGACCAGGGCCCAGCTATGTGAATGGTTACATACAGTGGCGTAACAATCGCCATAGCGACCCAGGAGGCCGCTATGGGGCCCGTGCACAGGGGGGCCCAGCCAGGCATCCCTCTGATGCCGTGTGGGCCGTCTGGGTCGCTATGGCATCTCGGGTGCTGGCTGTCACTGACATAGCTCAGCAGCAGCTGTGAGGGAGAACATTCCCCTTCACAGCCGCTGCGGAGCTGTGTCAGTGACAGCCAGCAGATGCAGCAGAATAGGCCGGTTACACCGGCGTTTGCTGCTAAAGAAGGAGGCGTGGCCCGCCTAACAGCAACCCCGCCTCCTCTCACATCACTGGCCAGCGATCTAAGAGCAGGTGGGACCAGTGATGTAAGAGGAGGTGGGGCCCGTCTATAGGAGGCGGAGTCCAGGGACGGAAGAGGAAGCAGGGGCCCGGCGGCAGCGACAACCACAGAGATGGACAACGCTGACAGGTAAGAGGCGTGCAGCCCAACTGAGACCTTGCAGAGCCCACCATAGAGAGTCTATGGTTCTTGCTGTCCGCCTTCTTCTTTTACCTCCTTCAGTTGGCGAAGTCCCTGTGAGCCCTTTCCTAAATGGTGCAGGTCCATGTGAGCCCCGCTGGTGATCCTCGGGGCCTGGCGAACAAGGTGTAAGTACACTGCTGTTGCGCCTAAAGGAGCCCATGCACCTTACAATTATCTGGAGATTTTTTGTCTTTCAGCAGAAAACGTTTGTCTGTTTGGATGTCAATTGACAGGTTAATGGTGTGGTTGTACAATGAAAATCTCTAGATGCAAACTGCACATGCTCAAACGAAAGTTTGTCCTTTTGATCAATATAAATCAGCTAGGTGGTGTTGCTGACGAGCGTTATTTGTGAACTGCATTGGTCTGTGCATGATGGGTTAGTTGTAAGGAAATTGTATGAAGGTGTGATGTCTGCACAACAAAAGTTTTACAATGGTTGTAAGTTGTATGGCCACCTTTACATATGTGATTGTGTGGTGCTGCTCATGCCTAAGCTGACTCTTGCAGGTATTTACCTGAAACACCCATTAGCTTGCTTTCAGGTGATTTAACCCCGCAGGTGCTTGCTGAGTGCAGGCTGCTGCCACTTGTAGCTCTGCTACTAAATCTTTTAACTGGATCTTACAGAAAGGTGTTTGCTAACTCTGTCAGCTTCATCTTGTGCCCTAACTCTTGGGTGCTTTCTGGGTGAGTATTTTGCTGTCACCTGTGGTGCCCCAGCGTTGGTAATGTTTAAAATGTAACTTATGGAGTTGTTGCTTCATTGCAGGCCTATTCTGCCTGTTATTCGGTATTCCTTTTTGTGTATTTCTATGTATTGTGTCAGTGACTAGAGCCTGTGCTGCCATAACCTGTGTGGAGCCGGTGTTTGCGGCTCCTTGCTGTGCTGTCTGGGGCTCCCAGCGGCGGTGTTGAAACGCACGCTGTGCATTCCACTGATGTTTCCGCCGCTGTGGACCTTCCGGCCACTGCATTGTGAGACCTGCGGCGGCAGGTGGAACGCACGCTATGCGTTTCACCCAGGTACTTCCGCCGCTGGACGAGAACCTGGCTTCTGTGTGTTCCTATGATGTAGAGTGGAACGCAGGCTATGCGTTCCATTGCGTCTCCACCGCCAGCTGGGCAGTCTGCATTCCTTCTGGTGGAGGAGTTAATAGGGGGGCTATTTAAGTCACCCAGCCCTTCAGAGATGCCTGTCTGTTTTGAGCCTGGTGGTACACAGTCAGCCGAGCCGTGACATTCTTGGCACCAGTAAGTGCTTATATTGATCGTTAGCTGAGTATTGTAGTTGCTGTTGGTTGTGCTAGCATTTTTCATGCATGCACAGCATGCCTCTAGACATATCCCCACCCATCAAAGATCACCAGTCGCAAAGAAGGTAGGTAATCAATCAAAATAAAAAGCGCTAAAGGTATTAAATATTGTGTATAAAAAGTGGAAGATAGGTTTTCAGGCGGGTCGGCCTGGAGCCTAGTAATGTATATGAAATGTGATTAATAAACCAATACAAAATTGCTGTGATAAAGATAAAACATAAAAACCAATCAAATTGTCCAATAAAGTCATATAAAAATCCTGTGAAACATCAAAAAGTGTTCCTTATGGAAAAAGATTCGGTGAACGGTGAACCCCGTGTACAAACAAAAGTAGCAGTGTATTTAAGGTGGTCCGAACTGCCCCTCTCGGGTGGGTACTCACCAAATAGAAGCTGATCAAAAGAGCTCTTAGTGAGTGATAGCGTAGTTGGACTTGGGCGCAAACGTGTTCTCCACGAGTCCCGGCAGATGAACACTTTGCTTTCTCCCCTATATTGCTGGCTATGTCTCAGGGATGAGGAGATCGATCCTTTTAGACGCGGTGTTGGTAAAGTGCTTTGTCGTGGTCCCACTTCTGGAATGTCCCTGCGGACTCCAATAAGTTGGGAGAACCACTAGGGAAAGTTCAGGTGTTCAGTGGTGTGCTGGAGAGTTTCCACTGATCGGTTACCTTCCCTTCTCCCGCAAAGAAGGTAGGTGCCTGCTCCTCATCATGGTTTGCTGTCTAAAAGTCAGCCTTTTTATTTTTTGTATCATATACCTACCCTGTGTTCGGTCCGTCCAGGTCCGGCTTGCGCCATGTTCGGGAGCGCAGTGAGTCCTCTGCGTCTATTTGAGGGAGATCATCATCTCCAGAGCAAGACACTCGTCGTTCCGACAGAAGATTTCGCAACCGGTTTCTGTCTGTAAATCAGCGCATTCCCTCAGCGCATCCTGGGTCCCTCCCACCATCCTCAGCCCCTTCGGGTCTTTTTGGGCATATACTAATATGGCCTTATCAGAGAAAATAGCGTGTGAATCATGTTCTCCCTCTTCAGATGAAAAATGTATCCAGGATGAATGGAGTCAGGTGGATGGGAAGTATTCCTTTGGATATAGATTCTCTAAACTGTATCCTTTTAAGAAAGAGGATCTTAAACACTCAGATGATTTGCCTATGGTTAATGCGGACTTAATGAGGCTGGCAAGGCATGTCACGCTGCCCCTTGGTGATGCTGTTACCTTTAAGGATGTCTCTGGCAGATTTGGATCTTAGAAAGATCTATCTCTTGGCCGGTGGGGCCTGCAAACCTGCAGTTGATATGGCAGTACCTTCCAAGGCCCTGAAGGCTTGAGTGGGCAGCGCTGAAGCAGCAGTTTCGGAGAATCTTAGTAAATCTAAGATCTTAGACGGCTTAAAGAATATCAGATTGTCTTCTACATTCTGCACTGAGGTTCGGTCGATGTTACATTTTGGCCAGAGTTTTGTTGGCCGCAGATCCCACATCCAAGCAGGGATGTTGTAATTCCATTTGGGGGTCAGTTGCTACTCTGCAACAAACTAGACATCGCAACAGCTAAGGCCACTGGAGGTAAGGCATACGGTGCAGTCTCTCTTCCCCAGAAGAGGTTCCGGGCACAAAGCTGTGCAATCCCGGGTGCCCTATCGTGCCTTCTACTGTTAGTGTCTCATTGTCTTCAGATTGTCGGGTCCATGATGTCAATGATTCCTGCAGCCCAGTGGGCCCAATGGCGAACTTGTTTCTTTCAGACCAGGTTCTTGCGGCAGTGGAAGCCGGAAAGTCTCGACCACCTCATTTGGATCTCTCCCCAATGCGGAGCAGCCTGGGGTGGTGGTTCATGGACTGCAACTGACTAGGCTGTCAGTCTCTCCTCCTTACCACGTGGACCGTGAATTCCTCAGCTACAAGAGAATGGGGTTGGGGTGCCGTCTGTCTGAGCGAGGGTGCTCAGGGTCACTGGTCCTTCCTGCAGTGGGGGTTTGTCTCCAATGTCCTGGTGCTGAGGGCAGTGTTTCAGGCGCTATTGGCCTTCCAGCGATTTATCCTGGGGAAGTCAGTTTTGATGAAAATCGACAATCCCTCGCCGATGGCTTGTATCAGGAGACAAGGGGGTGCACGCAGTCGTGCCCTGCTGGAAGAAGTCTCTCCTATTATTACCTGGGCTCAGATCCATCCTCACTTATTGGCAGTGTACGTGTCGGGTCCCCTCAATCACCAAGCAGATTATCTATCCAGAGTTCCTCTGGACAATGACGAGTGGACTCGGTGTCCAGGACACGGTGTCCTGGGGCTTAGCTCCAAAAGTAGACCTATTTTTGTCCCGAACAAACACCGAAGTCGTGAAGTTTTTCTCGATGTTTCCATGTGTACAAGCGGTGGCGATGGACGCCCTGACAGCAGAGTGGACATTTGGACGGCTTGCGCCTTCCTGCCAGTGCCTTTTTCATACTACAATTTCTGAGGAGACTCTGGAGAGAATAGGTGGCTGTCCTGGCAGTGATTCCGAACCGGCCCAAGGGGCCTTGGTATCCTCTCCTCCGCCTGATGGGTATCCAGCTTCCACTAGTCTTACCGCCATTAACCGATCTTCTTTCACGGTCTGATCCTTCAACCAGCACCGGTGAAACTTTGCCTAGCAGCATGGATATTGAGAGGCGGAGACTTCTCACATTGGTTTGCTCAGATAGGGTAGTCAATACTCTTCTTCATTCTAGGAAACCCAGTACTACTCGTCCTCGCATTAAACGCTGCCTTTCTAGTTGCTATCACCTCCACCAGACGGGTTTTGGAGTTGGCCGCTCTTGAGTTTAAAAAACACTTCTTCACTTTCCTGGCAGATGGAGTGATTCTAGTTCCCATGCTGAGGTTCATTCCCAAGGTTGTGACTGACTTTCACATACACCAAGAAATTGTATTACCAACCTTCAGGTTGGATGATGGGGGCCAGATTAGCCGCTTGGACGTAGGTAGTACGCTAAAGGCGTATGTTTTGGCCACGGAAGAGCTCAGGTCTACGGGTCATCTCTATCGTTACAGCAGGTGCCAGGAAGGGTGCTACTGCATCCAGTGGGCTCATAGCATCCTTGATAGGGAAGGCGATGTCGTTAGCATATGAAGCCGAGCACATGACTGTCCCAAGTGGGGTGTCTGCTCATTTCCACTAGGAGTCTGGCCACATCATGGGCTGCACCCAATCGTGTTTCCTTAGAGACTGTGTGTAAAGCGGCCACATGGTCTTCTCCGCACACGTTCATGACACACTACTGTGTAGATCCAGCTGCCTTACCTAAAGTTGAATTCGGCCGTAGGGTTATTTCTTCTACCATGAGTTGTGATTT
>NW_017308442.1:89469-159870 GCF_000935625.1 Nanorana parkeri | reverse complement strand
GTTTCCATGTGTACAAGCGGTGGCGATGGACGCCCTGACAGCAGAGTGGACATTTGGACGGCTTGCGCCTTCCTGCCAGTGCCTTTTTCATACTACAATTTCTGAGGAGACTCTGGAGAGAATAGGTGGCTGTCCTGGCAGTGATTCCGAACCGGCCCAAGGGGCCTTGGTATCCTCTCCTCCGCCTGATGGGTATCCAGCTTCCACTAGTCTTACCGCCATTAACCGATCTTCTTTCACGGTCTGATCCTTCAACCAGCACCGTATACATTCTGATTGAACTTTTACATATGCATTGGGTGCATTTATCTCTCTACAAACCCCTTTTTTCCTATTTTTTCCTTAAGAGATATAAGTAACTTATTCAGTATATAAGTATCTCCCATATAAGTAACTTATGGATTATTCAGTGCATCATAATGCACATATGTGAAAAAAACGCTCCTCAGCAAAGGTACTAAGTTCAGCCTTACTCTGTGTGGCCCTTAAGGTAGTGACTGGAATCAGCTCTGCATGCTTGCTGGTGATTTTGTGTTGGCAATGAGGCTGATCAATGATTTCTTTTATATGAGAATGCAAGTTACTATTCCGTACATTGCTGAGCATATAAAATATATAAAAAAAAATGATTGCTCAGTCATATACATGACATTGTATTATACAATCACTAGAAATTCTTGTGATTGTATATGACTTCCGCACCCCTCCTGAAACCCTGTGCACCCCTCCTATTTTACTAATATCTCTTGGAGACAACAGTGGGAATATTTTTTCTATGAGTACTCAGGTGTATTCACTTGGATCCTGGGGTCTCTCCTGCATTGTCCAAAATGTAAAATAAATAAATGGGAGAATCAGAACCCCCAGATATTATCTGCAACACATAGACAAACCTGGAAACTGAAATGGTTTCTCAAGCTTAAAAAAATGCCCCAACTTGACACTTTTAAGTTATCTTTGGGTGTATGACCTAACTAATTAGCAGCACAAGATCTTGTGCTGCTAATTACTTGCCTATTTCTGGTGATCCTACCTGACTTGGTGTTTAAGTATTCTTCATGAAAGTCAACAGCTCATTTTTACAGGTAGAAATGGTAAGAGCAGAAGGGGGAGGATATTTGTGGTGGAACTTCACAGCATGGGTTGTCCACAAAGAGACTTATGCATCGCTATGAAATAGAACGATAGGAAGGATGCAAGCATTCTAAGTATCATGTTAAAGGATAAGGTGGTAAGTTGTATCGTGCCACCTACACTATTACAAAGTCATCACTTATCCATAGTACATTGATCTACAATATAGAGTATGTATGGTCTTATAAGGCAGTACAAAGTGCAGGACTGATGTGCAAAATACAGAAATTTCATTTTACAGAAGTCAGCTTAGTAATGGATAATTTATGATTTGTTTTCAAAAGGTTTTTGCATTTTGAATATTGCTCTTTGCTCCCCAGAATGCTGCTAAAAAAGTGTTACTTCAAAATATTATAACATAAAGGTCCTCGAATTCATATAACAACATCAAAATCTGGATACAAGAACAAAACTGTCGAATTGGCCAAGGTTACTAACTGCTTCTGTAGCACTTCAGAAATTACACATTAGTTGAGGATTAGCATTTTACTAACCAGAAGTATTTACCATTGTTCCTGGAAACTATAAACTGCTTTAAATATCAGTGGGATTAACTCTTTACTGACCTTTTGGAGAAACGGAACCATTAAAGCACAGGTTCCCCAGTTTATAAAACTGCTGCTGTTATCACCGTCAGCTGATTGTCACAGTCAGTCATGTACAGTTCAACTTCAAAGAGCACTGGCAGAACTACAGTTATAATAATCCATGTAGCTGCTATAAGACCCAGGGGCAGGGAATACTTTAAAACCCTGCAAAACTCTCCTAACCTACCAATCTAATGGCAATGCCAGAATCTGTTCTGCAAGAATTCTATTTCAAGCAGATTGATCTTATCAGTGCTTTTCAAAGAAGTGGTTCCCAGAGGTACAGGAATGAGGGAGGCCGGACGATATGCAAGGCATTGCTGTCCATTGCACAGCCTAGTCTCGTTCTCTGTCAGCCAACAGCTTATAGGCACTGAAAATGCAGTACAACTACACACACAACAGCCTCTTCAGATTTGTGCACTCTTTACGGCACTCTAAAACCTGCTTAATGATTTTATATTTAAAGCACAACTCCAGAAATGTTTTTTTATGAAAACTTACATTGGTCCAGCTTGGTTCAATGTAAGTATCTAATCTTCAGAAGATCTCTGAGGATGCTGAAACCAATGTAGTAATCCACACTCCATACTAAGATAGCTGGTCTCCTCTGGCTGCAGCACCAGCAGCTTCCCCTCTGCATGCGGAGCACAGGGAATTATTCACTCGGCACCTCCGCCATACAGAATACAAGGCCTTCTCTGATTGGACAATGTGGAGTTTGTGATGTCATTCACCCCTTCTCTCTACCTTCTCCAATCAGACTATACATTTGGATACAGGATGGAAGAGACTGGCCGCTGGATATCACCTATATAGCATAGGTAAAATTTTGGCAATCAAAATCTTCAAAAACTCATAACTGTATCCAGTTATTAATTATGGATGTGAAATTAAGAGTAAAGGTTGCAGCTGTTTTTTCTGCAATGCATAGACACCAAACACTGCTTCTTTATGCCTAGCAGATCCAGTACTGAAAATACGGTCCGGACCTACCCATTTCTGGCTGGATCATGACATGTGCCAATTTAGTTGCTGCACTGACATAATCCAGCAAAGCCAGCAGTGCTGGACTGGCAGTTCTTCTCTACACTTTTAGGTAGGTAACCACTAACATCACTAATTAGGTTTTAGCTTCTTTCCACTGTCCATTGGCCAAAAATCTAACAGGGAATTTCTGTCATCTTTTACTAACTTAAAGGGGCATTTATTTTCCCCTGAACCTGTAATGCAAATGGTACTTCTCATCTGACCAACATCCTTAGGGGACACTTCACCGACTACCAATATAAGGGGGCACTACATTTACTTATTGTAGTCTGTGTCTATTGCTTACAGAGCATACACTTATTTCTGACAAAGACCTGCCCTTTGGTTGCAGGTCATCACCACATGCTTGTGCGAAAAAATAATGTGCAGCACAATATCACATATTTATACCCTCCTATTGTCATAACTGCAATTAAATTAGGGCAATCCTCTTTTTTTTTTTTTAAATGGCAGGTCTAGATGTAGTTTTTTTTTCTTTACTGTTAAACATTATTTTCACATTTACATTTTTTATAGTTACCATTTTTTACATTTATTTTTATCTTTTACTTAATTTTTTACTCTTACTCTCTCTTGGTTAAACAGAGGCAGGGACAGCAATACAAACTGACTACGTCCTGGACTTTCTCCGTTGTTTTTTGCCATTTTTGTTTGTTTTTCTCAATAAACTCCTTTTGTTTTTAACCTGCACTTAGGTTTCGGTCTGGTTTCTTGGTTCCCTAACACTAAATCAGGTTAGAAAGGGCAGAAAACTAACCTTTGGTAGGACCGTGAGCCAGGTTCTGGTCCAGACCCAGTCATTTTGCATCAGTCATCACTATTTTTTTAATTTTTTTAAACATTATTTACAATTTCTAATGTTTTTTTTTATTTTTTTCTGGATAAGGCTATCCCTTCCCTGGTAAAGCAAACACAGACAGGGGAAACAATACAAACTGGGAACTCTTCTTGAGCAAGAAGGAAGTTCTGGGCCTCAATACCACCTGGTTCCTATGCAAAAATAATAAATGGGTCCCTTTCAAGGGAAGGCCTTCAGCAATGAAATTCGCATCAAGCAATGCAGTGTTGTGCTCTGAACAAAAGGCAGCTCCAAGAACAGATGGTCAAGTAAAAAGTCAATGCTATACTTTGAGCACCCTAAACTTAAAAAGGCCTTACCAACATAAAATAAAAACCAATATATCCCAAAAACACAGGCTGATGCTTTAGTCAAGAATTAAGATACCGCAGAGGACATAGCAGTGTAAAACTGGTCAGCAGAAGGGCATTGTTATTTAAAGAAGAATTGGCCAAAATGTTTTAGAGACAAAGAGTACAGGCAGGCATGTTTACTACAAGAATAAATAGACCGCTGATGACCCAGCAGTGTAAAATTGGCCAGCAGTAGGGAAATTTCAAGTAGCAAGGCTAGGCCCAATTTACCAGAGAAAGACCACAGGCTGGAGCCTTGCTACAAAAATTAAGATACAGCAGTGTAAAAATGGCCAGCAGCAGGGCAGTTTTAATTGGGTATAAAAATCGATGTATGCTTACATTTTATTTTATCTATGGGGATTGGGAGGTGTGGTGAATGTGAGTGATATAATTCAAGGTGGCATCAATCAGTTGTTGTGAATATTGGTCCTTAAACATTTTTGGGATGTGTGCACAGGTAGGGCATGGGATAACTATGCTCTGCCCTATCTCCCACAATCTCGTGCCTGCAAATTATCTCGTCACATGCTCTCCCAAATGAAACTATAAGCTCCTGTGCTGATGCATATTACATAGGCATATTCCACTAATGTCACCATTTTAAAGGGACAAACAAAATTGCAGCCAACAATTAGGAAATATGCTCTGTGAAAAAACACATGCAGCCTGTTATCAATGTAGTGCATGTGGACAGGGACAAGCTGTGAAAACAATCAATTGCAGCCAGCAAGAATTAGGAAATATGCCTTGTGGAAAAAATCAGCAAAATTACAATGTAAAAACCCTTCCCTCCCCATTTGCAAATTCTCCAACATACACAGCATTTTGCTACCAACGAGACATTTAGTAAAGGTTTACCTCTACTTTAAGAGACCAGTGCCTACAAGTCCTACACTAATCTGCTCCTATGAACTTTATCATCCGCAGCACTTCCCACGCTTTTCCTATCAGAGCTAAGCGCATTGCCAACATGGCTGCTGGGAATTTAACCTTTTATAGTGAGGGGACTTGCTTATACAACCGGTAGTTATGCCACTGTTCACAGCAGCCTCAGGAGATAAGCAGTACATGTCTACACACTCACATAGTGAATCATATAATGAATTAAAAGGATAAAAGTAATTTTAACCTAAGGACTTTAAAAAAAAATGTATGTTTAGTTATACAACATTTCTAAAAATGTTTCTGAAAATCCTGAGTTTTACTTTAATTATCGCACTGCTATACAAGGCTGGGCCACTTAGCAACGTTGCTATCTTCGGGCCTCTGGCAATGAAAGGGTTTATGGGGGAGACAGACAGGTCTGTTGTCTGCATAGTTCTCGCAGGATATTAAGGTTGGAGTCTTAACTATTCCAAATGATTGTGGGAATGTTATCTAATACTATTATCCCCTCAACAACATATCAAAAGTAGCAGACATGCAATCCATTGATGGAATGAGGCCTCACAGCACCTTCCTGATTGTGACTCATACTTATCTTAGTGATTTATCCTTCTGAAAAGGAAATTGTATTCAATATAACTAGAGTAAATGTACCAAAATCTGTGGATAACTATGTTGTATTACACACAAATGAAGGTGTAATCCCCTATAATGGATATTTCACTGTTGGCTAGCCATGTGGAATCACTTCTTATATCACTCATGAATACAGTATTTTTTGTGTTCTCGGCTTCATGCAATAATATGGAGTTTAATTCTCCCTTTGGGGATTGCCATACCTAGTGTAGAAGACAACAGGGATTAGGAGACCCTGTGACATGGTGGTTCAGAGACAGAAGCTCCATTCAAGATATCCAAATTAATTGTTGGTGGCCAGATTCTTTAACCTACAAATTGATGTTGTTGCACGTTTATTATATATAATAAAAAAACGAGCTAAACTACATACCTAATATCCACTACGATTGGATTGGTAAAGTGAGAAGAGGGGTCATATACAGAAGTGCTATTTGAAATTCCTGTTACCAGTCGACATTAATTACTATCTTCATGGGTGCAGGAAATCTGCCTATAGACAATTTTCCATTTTATGTCTGGTAGAGAAAGACAAAAGAGCATATTTTTTTTTCTAGATTTCTACATTTTTACATACCAGCACTGTGTTTCACCTGGAGTTAATTCAGTGTGATATTTGATTTCATGGTAGAAGCATAAGATTGAAACCTGGGCAGTGGTGGGGAGAGACTGAGATGCAGATGTAACATTGTCCTCTCCACAGATCTATTCGTATACGAGTTGTCCCTTAAAGCTTACAATAAACCTGTTACAGACCTGCGCAACTAAGGTTGCAATCTTTGCATCCTTTGCAAACCTCTTTACTGCAATGCATAGTATGGTACCCAAACGCACCTTATATGCTTTGCAGTACCGTGCTATCAGAAGATGCGCTGATGAATGGATATCCACCAGAATGAATGGCAGCATGTCAAATGCCAGAATTAATGGCATCACATTGCACTTAATGCACATTGCTGAGCATTACTGCAACACCTAGTGTGATTGTCACCTTGTCTTTTTTTTGGATTTAGGATCGTTTACATGATCATCCAAAAACTCTGATGCGTTTCCTGCTGGGTTATTTGCCAAGTTCTTAAGTTGTTTTTGATACTGTTCTAAAAAAAAAAGCCTGCTTTGCATATAAGTAAGTGTCATCGCTGCTTCACCCCAATATTTTCCAGGTAGTCTACAGTCTGTAAGCATTCATCTGAATATTTCAGTCCGGATTCTGTTCTCCTTTCAGCCATCTAATTTTGCTCTGGAAGATATAGGACTGTTTTATGATGTTCTTTCCCATGTTGCTTAAGGAAATTCTCTATTGTGTGTATTCACACCACTCACTAGCGGCTTTCTATAAAATTCGTTACTTGCTCTTGTCACATAACCCTGCAATTCATCTGAAACATCAGCTTTCTTTTTCAGGTAAGTAGGACTGCCCTTATGGGATTGCACACATCACTGTAAAAAAAAATCAAGCTGTCATATTGTGGCTTGATTTAGGAGGTTTTAGCTTCAATACAGCAATCACATTTCACTATCATTGAAATAACTGACATGACAAGATGCTTTGTTAGGTTCTGTTTTAGCAGTTCCTGTACATTTTCTATGTGTCTGTGACCTAGAGGTCTGTGCCAAAATTGGATGCAGAGTCTTGCCTGCTTCTTTGTATTAAAACTGTATAGATGCGCATCTGCTTTGGATTTGGCTATGACCTTTTCTCTATTATTGATAATACACTTATCACCCTAAAATGTTATGGTGAGCCCATTAGCTTTCTTACATCTCACACCCAAGAGTCCACCTTCTAGCTTTGGAACATGCTGTACATTATATCTCCTACTACCAGACTACTTTAGGGTTGCCACCTTTTCTTCAAGTGAAACCCGAACACTCTAGCGCCGCGCCCGGCAAATTTTTTTAGGGGGAGAATATAAAGGAGAGAGTCGTGTCCCCGCCTCTTCATGCCTTCCCTTCAGCTGCACTGGGATCTATAGCCCGGCCACTCTTCTAACTCTGATAAACTATGACATAGAGAAGACTGTCTACTCGTTCTTTTCTATGTGATAGATCACCAGAGTTAGAAGAGAGGACGCCCGCTCAGATCTAGAGAGCTCAGGTCGGCCGTTTTTTTACTATGGCCGGCCCGGAGGTGGTTAAACTCCATTTCCACCTTTGTAAGTGATTAGCATTAATTGTGGAAATGTAGAGGTGCGGTGATGTATATGTGTGCACATTTTCATGAATAACATTGCAGGCTTTCTTCATTTTTTATGAACTTTTTATTCTACACACGGGGGTCAGATTGTAACTCAGGCTGTAAGCAGCTGCCCCCTCCCTGTAATTCTGTGTAACATGATCACTAAACACCAGCTCTGCCTTTGCACACAATACACTGTCTGAGGGGGTAGGGGGGCTGCCACTATGAATACTAATGTATGGGGGGTGGAGAGCTGAAGATAGAGTTCAGTTGTAATACACACAGATCACTTGCAAAACACAGAGACAGCCATTTCTATAAGTATATGAAGAGGAAAGCTAACATAAAATGTAAATTCTTCATATACAGCAAAGGTATATGTCTGCTTCATGTATACTCAGGGTACATTGCTAGCATGTGCTTTTTTTTATAAATACCTCTGCAAAGGTGGACATTGGCTTTAAAGTAACTGCTTTGGAGACATTAAATTAATGGGCAAAGTCCCTCTTGAAAGTGCCCCTGTGCCAAGACTATGGACATTAAAGTATTGACACATTCTGAACAAGTGGTAAATAATGTTTAAAACAAGCTATTACTGACCTCTGTATGTTGCTGCATGTAGCATGGAGTAATCCATCCTCAAAAATTATAACAGAGACTCTGAAGTTGAGTTTCAGTTGATTTTTAACAGCGTACAAGCACCTGGTATTTGGGTACATTAGAGAACAACCAGGCTGCCAGGTTTTTCCTGCCATAGACAATAAGGGAAGAGGAGCTACGAACATCTACACAATGCCTACAGCTACAGAAGTCAGTGAAGGCTTCTTGTAAAGTGCTTTTCCTGCATATCCAGAATAACAACATGATTATACTTACTGTGAAATATGTGTCTTGGGGTTCTTTAGGAATACAGGATTCAGTTATTCTGAGACAATTGGGTTATACCACAAAGTGCGCTTTGCCCTGAGCTAACCAATCCCATCCTCCCCCTCCAGACATGCACAGTATACTTACTGAGATTCGACTGCCGTGGTTTCATTGTTTATTTACATCCTGCACCACAAGTCCTCTCTCTCCGGCTGCCCAGGTATACATACATTACAGCCCCATATACTTTTTCTGCTAGGAGACAAAGATAGACAAGCCCCATAGACTTTAAACTTTCACCACCTTTTATGTCTTGTTGTCAATGGAGGGGGTCGAGGGGGTACCATTGTTGGGCTGTGTTTAGGGCATCAATTGCCCTTAATCCAGCCCTGCCATGAGGTATGATAGGTATAATAAAAACAGAGTCAGTATTTCTAATAGAAGTAGTAGCTGAGAGGTATTCGCACAGTACAAAATGCATCCAAGCAGTGAAGAGACGTTTCATAGGTATACTGGAGCTGGACATAGAAAAAGAAGAACAATGTTCTGGTTAAGATGAATGGTAGTCACCACCTTGGGTATTTAAGAGGCTCTATTCCTTAATACCATTTTATCCTTGTGTAACATCAAAAAGGGTTCTTTACAGCATAAGGCCACCACCTCAGACACACGCCTCAGAGGTGATGGCAACAAAGAACGCAACCTTGTGAGTGAGAGTGAAAAGGAGAATATCCCTAATGGGTGCAATAGATGGTCTTTATAGTGACAATAGAACTAGATTTAATCCCACAAAGTCACAGGAGGTTGTACAGAAGAAGCTACATGATAGACACCCTGTACCAAAGTCTTGACCAATTAATGGGAAGCTAGTGGTCTTTAGAATAAAACTCAAAGGGCCGAGGTCTGTCCCTTGATGGTAATCAAGGCCAAATAAATTATCCAGACCTGATTGCAAAAAGGTCAGGATTCATCCCATAGTGCATTTCCTGGGTAAAATGTCCTTTCCTTGCAACAAGCAAAGTAAGCCTTCCATGGGTGATGGTAAATCTCCTACCTTTTAACAGCATGGGAAATATTGAATTTGACAGATCCTTGTCTCTCAAGGACTAGGCTTCAACAACCAAGCCAATAAAGCTAGTGACTGTGAAGCAGGGTGGTAAACTAGTCATTGGTTTAGGAGATTAGGTAAATCTAGGGTGTCTGCCAGAAGTTTGGTCAGGTTGGCCAGTTCGGGACTATGAGAATCACTGGGATTCCCTCTATTTCAGTCCTGAACAGAAAATGAGGAAAAGGTTTCATAGAGGGAAAAGCATTTATCAGAATGTATTGATTCCATTGAGCCCCCACATGATTCACTGCTTCTGTCAAAGGACCCTTGTATTTGGAGACAAACTTGTCCAGTTTGTTGTTGACCCTGGTGTTCCCCACATGTGGCACAGGTCCTGATAGACTTCCTGATGTATGGACCATTCTCCCTGATCCAAACACTGTCTGCTGAGGTAGTCTGTCTGCTAATTGTCTGCCTTGATTATGAACGGTGGACAAGGCAGGGACATGAAGTTCAGTCCACACCAGAATCCTTTCTACATTTGTGGCTTAAGCAATGCTTCTGATATCTTCCTGATGGTATATATATGCCACTGGGGTGGTATTGTACTTTTGTATCCTGATTGGATGACCCTCCAGGTGTGCTGTCTAGCATTGCAGGGACAACCAGATTGTTTGGAGCTTCAGAATCTTGATCTGAAGACTAGATTCCTCAGGTGATCAAGTCCCCTACATCAATAAAGTGTTTATGACTCCTACCCAGCCCTTCAGCCTGACATTTGTTGTGCTGATCTTTCATGACAGTGGGACAAAGGATTTTTCCAAATTCAGAGCTGGATTTCTAGGCCAGACTTAACCTGTTCTTTGGTGTCCAAATGGTCAGTCCGCCCATGACCATAACCAATCATGGCAGACCTCAGACCAAAACTAATGCATGGTGGAATTCAGACCAGAACCAATGCATGGCGGACCGCAGACCAGAACCAATGCATGGCAAACCTCAGACTAGCACCAATGCATGGCAGACCTCAGACTAGCACCAATGCATGACAGACCAGCACCAATGCATGGCAGACAAGGACCAATGCATGGCAGACCTCAAACCAGAACCAATGCACGGCAGACCTCATACCAGAACCAATGCACGGCAGACTAGGCAGTTAGAATAACACATACACAACAACATCTCTGGGATCGGCCATCACACACACAGTCTTTATCATTTCATCAATAGGCAGCTCCTTCTATGCCAGCACATGGGTGAGTGCTCACCTTCAGCAGGTCCAGCGAATGGATGCAGCAGGCCACCCCACAGGAGGCCAGGCCCCTGAAGTATCAGCAGGGCTGCTATTAGAAATCATGGGTCCTTCCAACAGGGCCCCAACATATCAGTCTATAAACATAACCCAGCCCCCCCATTTCCCCTGACCCCCATTGGCGCCGGAGATGTTTGCTGGTGCTTAATTGAAATAGATTGAAATAAATAGTAGATGATCATGTTTAATGTCACTTTAACATCATAGTAACATCAAGAAAAACAAGTGAAAAGTCGTTTGATCACTTTTGCCAATTAGAGTTATATACATACACTAATTTTATTTTATAACAAGAAAAAATAAATAAACCCAATTTGAGTATTAACATTTAGAAATTAATTTAAACACTGCAAAGCATCAGCTACGATACAGTATTAGTAAAATGACCCAATGCCAACACAGATGATAGCTTGGGCTATGTAAGAAGTTATACAAAGCACCAACCTTTTGCCGCCATGGTATGGCAGATGTGGTGGATCAGCAGGGCAGATGTGGTGGATCAGCAGGGCAGATGTGGTGGATCAGCAGGGGCAGCTGTGGTGGATCAGCAGGGGCAGTTATGGTTCGCCATGGTACCTTTGGGAGGTGTGATGAATGCAGTGTCTTGAAAAGCCCCATCAAATTCGGATAAGAAGCATAATTAACAGAAGTAGATGGCTCATGACTGCCACACTGGTCATCCATGCGTTAATTGGTGCCTGCTCGGGCCACTGCCATACCATGAGACGCTGTCCTGGCTTTTAAATTGTATTTCTAATGAAAAGGTTTTTTTTTTAGGTTTTTCATAGAATAGGGTAGGATTGAGATCTTCTGGCAAGTTTTATTTGCAGTCTTTGCCCCTTTTAAGGAAATTTGCCCCTCTCTTTGTCCTGGCGAAAGTGAAGGAAAATCCAAAATGTTAAGGTTATTGCTAGAAAAAGAGGTAATGGGAAATCTTCCAATTCTGACAAATGGTTGGGGGACAATTTCCCTCACTTTTGGACACAGAAATAATATAACTCAATACAATGTTTTGGGACCGTGCAAGGTCCCTTCATTTGGCAAATAGTGAATAATCAACAGTGCTGTGTCCCATTTTATATACCAGTGCAATAAATATAAACCAATAGACAAAGTGAAAAACCATGCAAAAAAACAACCTGACATCAACCCCTGATGTCATAGTAACATAGGTCTCAACTCTACCGGACGTTCCAGGAGTCTCCCGCTATTAGATAGTGGCTCCCTGATGCCTGCAAGAGAAATATTGTATCCCGGGAAAGTTTACTCTGCCCTATCTAGCAGAGTAAACCTTTTTGGGATACCTGGTGGCACGCACCCAGTTAGACATCAAGAAGTAGCAAGCATTGTATATGATTTAATCCTTTCCCTGCCACAGATGTAAGGCATAGGGTGGAACATAACTAGCCATGTCAGTATGCCTTAGGTCAGTGGTTTTCACCCTTCTGCTATAAGCTCATGGCTGCATTAGCAACCATGAACTTATATTAGAAGGATTCTCCTGATGGTCCCCTGTAAATGAATAGCTTTCATCAGAGGTGACAAGCTGCTGATGATAGCTATTCATTAAAATATGTTAATGTGGCAACAGCAGGTCTGGTGGGACCGGGGGGCAGGGGACATGTGCTGGGAGTATGTCCATGCGGATGATGCGGGCTGGAAGTGGACTGTTAGTACTTCCTGTGTCTCCCCCCTAGTACCAGTGCATCCCTAACTACACCCCAATAGAGGACTACAAATCCCAGCAACATATTATACAGCAGTGCAGAATGGTAACTGGCTATAGAATACTACAAATCCCAGCAAAACATTACACAATAATTCAGAATAATACCACGGGCTATAGAGGACTAAAAATCCCAGCAATACAATATATAGCAATGCAGAATAGTATATTAATTTTCTACATACTCTGTGCTGCCGCTCTGCCCGGGGTGCTGGCCTGATATCTCAGGTGGAGGTTCTCAGCAGAAGCGGAGCATCAGCAGGACAGATGCGGAGGATCAGCAGAACAGATGTGGAGGATCAGCTGGGCACATGTGGAGGATCAGCAGGGGCAGTTGTGGAGGAGGGCAGATGTGGTGGATCAGCAGGGCAGATGTGGTGGATCAGCAGGGCAGATGTGGTGGATCAGCAGGGGCAGCTGTGGTGGATCAGAGGGGCAGTTATGGAGGATCAGCAGGGGCAGTTATGGAGGATCAGCAGGGGCAGTTGTGGAGGATCAGCAGGGGCAGTTGTGGAGGATCAGCAGGGGCAGTTGTGGCGTATCAGCAGGGTGATGTGCGAACAGTGGAGATGAATGTGGGCCAGCGGAGATCTGTGTAACGTGCGTCTGATGCTTTATACAAGTAGACTTGGCTGCTGTGAGGTCCCCAAGAAGAGCGGGACCTTCCACCTGCAATGAGAGCGGGGGAGGTGCGGAGGGGGTAGTTGCTGACGCTGGGACCGAATCTCACTGAGCCCCTGCCCGAATAATCAGTCTGCCCCTGGTTAAGATAAATCGAAGAGAAAATAAAAAAGTGGGGGGCTATACAAGAATGGTGGTATCTTACTCTTAGGAGAAACCCCTAACTATTTTTAATGGTTTATATGAAATTAATGTTTGATAATTTAAGGGGTTTTCCACCTTGCATTCAGGATAATTTAGTTATTTCCTTCATACATAAGCACAAATTACTGTAAATCATTTATTATAGTTTCACTTTTGTAATCCATGGGCTACCTGGGACTTTTTGCAATATTTATCATAAATTTAAAAAAAATTATTTTAGGATTTTCCTGGTATTAAAACATTTTTCAAGAGATAACTATATTTATCATTGAAACACAGAATAAATGGGTGAATTCCAGAGTCAAGTCTTGTACTGATGCCAAGACAGACAATAAAACCCGGAAGTAAGGTCTGAGAGCTGTATCCGCATTAGGACCTAAGAGATAAAAAGGGTAGAAAATGAAAATGTATCGAATGCTAGTTACTGGAAGTGACTATTTGTAGTGACTACTGTGGCCTTCTGCTCAATTACGCCAAAATGTTTTTAAAATTACACAAGAAAAGCTAAAGGTCAAATACGGAAGATGAGCCAGAGGAGTGGGGCACAAAGCTACTATTGTTTATATAACCACTGACACCAATGCATGGCATAACAATAGCCGTAACAATAGCCATAGCGACCCAGGCGGCCGCTATGGGGCCCGGGCCCTAGGGAGCCCGGCCAGGACACCCCCTGATGCCGTGCGGGCCGCCTGGGTCGCTATGGGTTCGAACGCACCGCTGTTCAGATCACCGTGATCTGTACAGCGCTGCGTTCTTCTCCATTGCCGCTGCTGAGTCAATGAGAGTCAGCAGCGGCGGTGGAGGAGGCTGGACGTGGCGGGGAGGAGGAGGCGGGGCCGGGGGGTCAGCATCAGAGAAGGAGGCGGGGCCGGTGAAGGAGGAGGAGCCCGGCGACTGAGGACGGATCGGGCGGGGCGACAGAGGAGGGAAGACTGAGGAAGAAGAGGCGGACAGGTAAGGAGTGTGACCAGCCCACCTGAGGGTGACCCTGCAGAGCTTACCATAGAGAGTCTGCTCTGCCCTCAGGTGAGCTATGTGGGCTCTTCAAGGGGTGTAACTAGAAATCACAGGGCCCCATACAACATTTTGCTATGGGGCCCTGTGATTTCTAGTTACGCCCCTGCACTTAACCCCTGACCACCCGTGCAAGAGGTAACATAATATCTGACCACCAATGTAAGGGGGCACTACACCACTGGCCTTCAATGTATTGGGGCACTACACAGGTCAGCAACATAAACAGAGTACTATACCACTGTCACTAATGTAAGTGGCTCTATACCGACCTCCAATCTAAGGGGTACAACATCACTGACCATCAATGTAAGGGACAATACACTTGACAACCACTTTAAGGAGCCACTAAAATTAGCATGAACATAAGGGGCATATACTGTATGACATGTCACTGACAAATATAAGGGGCACATTATTGCTGACCAGCAACATAAGGAGGAACATCACCACTGACCAGCAAAATTAGGGAGCACTTTCCCACAGACCACAAAAGTAAGGAGGCACTGCAGTGACCACCAATGTAAGGCCGCACTTCATTACTGACTACCAACATAAGGGGGCACTTTGCCACTGACCATCAAAGTAAAGGAGTACATTGACCGCTCTGCACAGTTCATACGTCTGACTGTTGTACTGTTTTACGTTAAATTAAATGAGTGTTTTGCCTGAACAATTACATTCATAACTATAGTAGATGTAGTATATGCAGACACAACTGGCATCTGCTTATTTCGGGCTAAACAATGACAATTGGATAAGGTTTGGTCATTCTGACCTCTTTTTGTGTCTGCAGGTGCCTACAAAGGTAAGAACATTACTCGACTCAAATTAATCATGTCATGTCTTTAGGCACATTAAGATCTGCTGTTAGCATCGTCTGAGGTACAGGTTTTAGGTGCAATGCATTATAACACCTTTTATTTGCCATAACTTTAGTTATTTTCAGCCATATTACTGATATTTTCAACCCTCATTGACTCTCATTGCTGAAAATAAAGGGCATTGTTACAAATAATCATGTTTAAAGCATAGAGAATTGAGCCTTATGCTGGTATTTTAAATTCGGTTTCGGCTTTAAACAAGCACTGTGTAATTTAGTTTGATTGGAGTTTGACTGAAAATATAACTATGGAAGGTGTTTGAGTTAACAGAACAATATTTTTTTTCAAGGGGTTATTTAAGGCTATTGTTTGTTCTTTATTTTTTTACTGAACAGGTCAGTCCTTTGTATGAAAAGGAAACAGATTTTATGTGAATCACTGGATAAAGCAAAAGGAGATAGGGGAAAAAACAGAATAAAGAACAACAAAAAACAGGACAAAGGTAAGCAAAGAATAATACACATCCTGGATAAAAACGTGCCGGGAGTGAGAGACGTGACTGCTTCAATTCACACAGATAGGTTTCAACTTCTGATTCATTCATAGTCAGCTTGACTGTCTTCTTTCTTTCAGCAATGTAGAAAAAAATAGAAGTGCAGACGTGGGAAACAAGAGCAAAGAGTTTATTACATCAGGGAGTTTATTATTTAGTCTGGAACAGAGTCAACAGATGAAGAAATAGTGTCCAGAGAAACATGATTTCTTGAAATTTACAGTCCTCTGGAGGGAAAGGACCTGAGAAAGAAGCCTGTGCTTATCTCTAAGCATTCTGTAAAAAAGATTATTATGTAAGGTGTGTCAGCATTAGTTAAATATTTAAATGATGCTGAGCATCCAGTGGAAGCTGTCATTGCTCACCACCTTCTGAAAGTGCCACTTGACTGGCTGTCTCTGGCTTCAGTATTCTAAATAAACAACCTGGTTCACATAGGTACACCCTGAACTCTCTCTCTTGCGCAGGTTCTTTTAATGCAACATGAATGTTTTCAATATTTTCAACACAGCAACTTCTGAAAAACTTGAATTTAGCTTAGTCTTGAACAGACCACCATTCAAAAGGTGAGTAGAGTAGGCTGAGATGTCTGTACATGGTGTCATCGTAGTGGCATTTGTACCTCTCTTCACAGGCAGCAGTGTAACTCACTTGATGCTCCAACCTTGTTTGTCAAGAGAAAAAACTGTACAGCTACTGAGGGGTAGGCTTTGTTCCAGAAAAAAAAAGATATTGGCTTATTGAGTCCTCTCTAGTACACTGAACAACCTGACATCTACAAACAGTTTCCTTCCTCTCTCTTCACCTACAAATTCCAGGCTGACTAGGAGGATTCTGCTGCATGCAGTAATATAAAGACCGGTACAAAAGTTGCCTGCACTAAAACAGTCCCCTGCAATGTCTACAAATATGTGTCCACCTCTCACCAGAACCCAATTTAAGATATTATAATATTCCAATCTGACTCTGTACAGAGATGATTATGGAACCTTTAACACGCTGCTTATGCTTAAAGCTTCTGTAATTGGTGTTCCTAGGTTTCGTATTTGACTTTGTCAGATTGGAGTATCACACCATAACTTGAAACTCAGGGGTCTATTCACTAAGCTGCCGTAGGCAGCGGAGTGAATGACCGACCTGAAGCGAAGTGAGCCGAACGCTGTAGGCTATTCATTTCAGGCTGGCTGCGGGAGACTCCTAGAGCGCCCGGGAGAGTTAGGCTGTCTGGAAATCAGTGTCCCTGGTTAGCTGGTAACCAGGGACGCTGATCTCTCTGCTAGTGGCCGGAGCCAGCCATAACATCATGCTCGGCCAGCTTCGGCTTTCACCTCGACTCAGTCGAGCCGAAGCATATGCCTTCGGCTCGACTGAGCCCCCCTGCCGACTTCGGGAGCTGTAGGGCTATAGTGAATTGCCCGTACAGCAGCCCTTCGGTTCTACTGAACCGAAGGAGTCCTGGGGCCGAAGTTAGTCGAAGGATCAGCCGAAGCTAGTGCTAGATCCTTCGGCTGCTTCGTGAATAGACCCCTTAGTGACAGCGTTATAACTCTCTTTGTGAACATTGTTGGTGAATGCATAATGCATACTGCTGGAAACCACATTACGTGCAGTA
Organism: Nanorana parkeri; assembly: GCF_000935625.1. Lineage (NCBI taxonomy): Eukaryota > Metazoa > Chordata > Amphibia > Anura > Dicroglossidae > Nanorana > Nanorana parkeri. The sequence goes on along the minus strand of NW_017308442.1, from coordinate 142,418 downwards.
AACGTTTGGAATGGTATCAAATATAAATTAGGCTGTGAGCTCTATCTGCATTAGGTTTACTGCTGTTTTCCAATTCCCAGTCCTCTGAGATTTGTTTGAGATTGATATGGAAGCAGTGATAGCATTCCATTTGCATTCTATGAGTCAATCATAGCATTGCACATAACACTGCTGATGTTTTGGGCTCCAAGGTCCCTTGCACATGGTCGGTCTGATCGGGTCCAACCTGATTGGATGCGCAATGTAAGTCTAGGGGTAGCCGTGTCTAAACGGACGGGCGTCTGTTTACACCCATTTACCCCCGACTCTGCCTGGTGCAAGTTGCCGCACCATGGGCCTCTGTGTTGTACTTGCCCCCTGGGCTAAAAGTTGCCAGTCAGCCCCTGATCAGGGGTAAACTGATGTAAACTGACACATGTTCGTTTACATCCGATTCCCCATAGACAGACATGGGGTCCGGTAATTGCAGTTTCTTCTTCTATCGCAAGATGGAGGAAAAAACTGTATGAACATGGATGTCACAGCGGTGACATCACCTCTGTAGTGCTGTGATCAGGAGAGGATCAGTGCACGGATCCTCTCCTGATCAGCCCGTGTGAAAGGGTCCTATTGAAGCCTTTTTCCTAGGGGAAATTGCTTAGAGCTCTTTGTTGGAAAACCAAAAGCTTTAAGGCACATTGAGGAATGGCTTCAATAAGAACTCCTTCCTCAGTAGCAGACTAGACAGATGGCATGTGACACTCTTCTAGGAAGAGGAAAACATCACTCATTCCGCTCTTTTTCCCCCTACACAAACACAGCTATATGTAATAGGATGCATGTATGACATAGTTCATAACTGATAGGATCTGAAGGATTTCCAGCAATGTTCCTGCATTCCACTACTTTACCAGCATTTCTCTTCCACTGAGGAAATACATTCTGATATATTTCTATTCTACATATTTGCCAGTAATCCTCAGCTTGCTTTCTCAGATATAGATATGTGAAAATGATAAGGCCTATTTTTGGGGGCAAAGCAAATAGCATTGAATGCTGCGCTAACAACAGTAACCCATAGAAAGTTATCTCAAAGTTATCTCACATAATGTTTTATTTAAATCTAGTTTTTATTAGTACTCATTGGTCACCGTGAATTACTACACTGTTATATGAGTATTCATGACCATGAACCCCCAGTCCTGTTATGGATATTAAAGACTAGAAAATAATGCACACTTGGAAGATAATGAAATATTACATAGATCAACAGAGAACCTATCCATTTGCAGTATATACCGTATTTGCCGGCGTATAAGGCGACTGGGTGTATAAGGGCACCCCCTTATTTTTCTGTTAAAACATAGGTTTTGGGCTATACTCGTCTGATAATGTTTAAATACACCCACTAACCTCCATGACGGTATTCCCGCTTGTGGCTCAGGGTTAATTTTCAGTACCATAAGCGGTAACCCCACACTCGGGGTTACAGTCTCTTACCTTGTCCACGATCCCCGCTGTGTCCTCCATCTTCCGGGTTCCGTCTCCCTTGCGAGCGTCCGCGTCGCAGAGGGGTGGAACTGGCGGGAATTTTAAAAGTAAAAAAAAAAAACTAACAAAAAAATAGAACAAAAAACAAAAATAAATAAATAATCAGACCGCCAGGGAGGCTAATCTTTCAGCCCGCTGGATGTGCGGTGATACTATATGTACGGTAGCTTCAGCTACATACAGTATACCGCGCTGAGCCAATCACGGCAGGCTTCGTATTCATTAATAGAATACATCGCTCGCAGTGATTGGCTCAGCGCGGTATACTGTATGTAGCCAAAGCTACCGTACATACAGTATTACCACACATCCAGCATGGTGCGGCGGATCACTTGGGGGTTACTTGGATTTGTTTGTCGCTATACAGATACTTGAGGCGGATTGTTTGGCGCTCTCAGTATTTCCTCACATGCTCTTAAGAGTTATTTAAGTCCTAACTGTCCGCACTCGGCTTTCCATGTTGGCAGCAGATTGTTTGGGACCGCCAGGTATACCAAGGTATATGTATTGTATACCCGGAATATAAGACAACCCCCGATTTTCGGGGGATGTTTTTAACTCTAAAAACTCGTCTTATACGCCGGCAAATACGGTATTTAGTTGAAAATGCTAATGCTCAGAACTGTCCCTATAAGTGAATTGACAATATGAAGATGAAAACAACCAGACTGTTAGCATTTTCAAAAAAAGATCAGCAATTACAGCCTTGCATCGTTTGATTCAACAGCAGCAAGTCATGATCCAGTCTACGTCCAGGATGTGCTGCCAGCTTCAGTGCATCTGCAGGTGTTAGAGAATTCACCATTGGCTTATATTGACCCGAAAGATACTACTTGAGAAACACTGAAGCTGACTGCAATCCCTGGGAGTGGATGGCAGTGACAAATGCACTCAGCAGATTAGGGCATCATGGTCCTGCCTGTGAGTTCTTTTTAACAGAGGGTCTTTTTACTTGAACTTCCTCACAGTTTGCCAGTGTTCCATGACCATGAGTGACAGTCTTCATGGCCAGTAGGAAGCTGAGGGTAGGTCAGCTCTTGACTTTCTTTGAAGAATGTAAGATTTGCATATTAAAGCACCTGGGATTTTGGGCTAATGGGACCCTGAAGATATGTAAACATGCATGATAGTACCTACACTCCTGATACCAGTTTGCCAAATCAAAAGTAAGTAGAGCAGTACTTGTAAAACTGCACCTACATTTTTAGTAGTGTTTTTATTACGTGATGGAAACAGGTGTCTAACTCACATTTATTGGGTTCATGACAAGTGAAGATGAAAACTGCAAATACTAGCGGTGCTGCCTGCTGGTGCCATAAAGTACTTTAGTGCAAAAATTCAAACACAATTGTCTGTATGTGAACTGATCTGTTTGAATGGTTAGACATTAGGTTACTAAATGCTATAAACATAAATGGAATGGCCCTGAGGTTTAGCTGTTTACAAGGGAGCTGTGGTTGGAGGGTTGCCCTGTGTTTTTACAGCAGACAGACAACTTGATCTCATTAGCAATGATATTTGCCAACTCTCAGAGCCTGTGAATAACATAACTTCCTTTCCCTCCAAATTAGATATTGCAGAATTGATGCAATTATACTAATGATTTGAATAAACACTGGAATGTTGGATTACCATTTATCAATCCTCACTGACTTTGTTTAGCTGGCCTGAAATAACATCTTTTTAGACTTTCCAGTCCACATAACCTTGGTCGTAACAGGCCCATTACACTTGGGATAATGGTCAGGCATTAATAAAATGTAATGTAGAGTGCGGAAATGCTATAAAACGTAAACCATATTACAAAATAGAAAACAAAATAAACACAGATTGCTTATTCCTTGGGAAAATTAAAAGGAAGTTGCCATTAAGCTTTTCTGTAAGTGTGCTAAATCCATAACCCCTTAAGGACAAAGGCCTTTTTTCATTTTTTGCATCCATGTTATAATCCACAATTTAGGCCTGAAAATTAATTAAAACTCCCAAACATTATATATTTTCTGAAAGCCAAGACCCTATAGAATAAAATAGTGGCAGCTGCAAATTTCTATGTTGCACGACATTAATGCAACTTATTATCAAACCCAAAAATGTAATGAAAAATGCACTTAAGTTAAATATAGTACCCAAAACACTATATAAAACCATTTATTTTTTGTAAAATATAAAAGATGAGGTAACAACGAATAAATAGATACCCAACATGCCCAGTTTAAAAATTGTCTGCGTCCGTGAAACTGCGACAGAATTCAGTAACCCAAAAAGTCCATACACAACGCTTTAAAGCCCCTTCAGGTAATCAGTTTAGAGATACGTGTAAATATTGTAACCAAAGTAGTTGCGCTAGGATATATTCTTACAGGAATTAGCCAGCTGCAGCAATATCTATCAACGTGGTCAAGTGTAGGCCGGTGTGCTGCGCTTGGTTGTGTGTGATCCACCTTTTAATTGGTCTCTAAATTGTGTAGAAGTATCACAAACTTAATACATTGCCAGTGATCAAATCCTTATTGCGGCTGTATAATAAAATACATGTCGAGAAAAGGAAATAAGTGTGTGCCTAAATATAGGGTTAGCAATGGTGATTGTGAGTATAAATCTATAGTGTATATAAATATATTTTATCGTGTGAAAAAAGGTTATATTGTGAAAAATGATGGTTATAAAATCTGGTAGAAAATGGCTTGAACAAGTGACTTATTCCATCTGGCAATCAAAAATAAAAATAGAATAAACGAAAAAATGTGGATAAAATGAAAGAATGTGGATAAAACTGGAAAAAGTGAAAATTGGGAGATAAAAATATAATAAAAATATTAAAAACTCGCTTGTATAAACGGTCAAAAGCTACAAACCAGTATACAAAAATACTTATAAAACCACATCTCCTGATATAGCAGGTAAATATAATAAAGTGTGTATAGAGGTATATAAACGAGGATTATTAGCAGCAAGAGTCTATTTTCCTCCAAAAAGCGTTGGAAATCGAGTGTCTTTTACTTGTAGTTCTATTGATGAGTCCGCAGAGGGAAAAATACTCCTATAATAGTCTCTCTCCCCTCTCCTGCCGTGGGGCTGCACTTCCTCTCAGCGGCGGTGTTTGGACAGCCTCCAGTTATGGATGGAGAACCCTCCGGAGAGATCCTTTATTTAAAAAGTTTAAAAATATCCCACAAATAGGTAGAGACCTCATGGAATCGGAAATCTCTGCCATGGAAGTCCAACAGGCCATTAAGGCCTTCAAAACAGGCAAACGTCCGGGCCCGGACGGATTCCCCGCCCTTTTCTATAAAAAACTGTCAGAAGATTAAAAAGTTTAAAAATGATTGCACTTACAAACCTCCGTTGGTAAAACAGCATATGCAACCTGTGTAGAACCTATTCCCAGGGTGTCAGCGGGGAAACGAAGCATTCCCTTTACGCGTTTCGTCCTGAAGACTTTTTCAAAAGGGTACTGTTTCCTATCTGACACCGGAACTTATATAGCCCGAATAATCTAGTTACACCTTCTTTCCACTACCTGACATATAATCCTCTACCTTGCTGGCCATTATAACACAACTCAGTGCAGCTTTTTCAGTAAGTGCGGTAATTGACCTGGAACAATTCTCAATTAATGTTCCAACATCTCCTTGGGATATATACATATAGATACATTGTTAGGAAACAAATGCATTATTAAACAGATACATTATTAAAAAATGCATTATTTAGAATGCTCATTAATATGCAACGTCTGAACATTAAAAACACTATGAGAGAGTTATGTGCACATTAGTACATGTAAATCCGGTATCAAAGAATAATAGCCCAAATTGGACACACGGCAACGAATAGACAATGGAGACTAGATGGTTATGCCAAAAAATTAGGGTTAAATGCTTATGGGAGAGAGGTTGAATAATCCTCTGAATACTAATATGTAAAATCAGCGATTTAAATACACTAATGTGCTTGTATCTGAATGGTATGGCAGTCACCATTTAGAATAATTTTGTACATTTGCAGGGGGGGTTTTGGTAATAAGACTGGGGATATGTCACTACGATTATAGCTCGGATTGTGGACGCAAGCCAACATATAAGACTAAAAATCATAGCCAAGCAATGGACTTGGTGGTGGAAACTTGGCATAATTATGTAGGAACATCTCAAATGTGGTACCAATAAAAGATATATGCATTAAATGATATATGCATTAAAATAGTAAAAATTAGGGATACAATTATGAACCCTATTAGTATATAAGGAGAGAGTTATTTGAGTAATTAAACCTTTAAAAATATATAAATTCATATAAAGCTCATATAAAAAATGTGTATAAAAATTTGTTAAAATTAGTCTCATAGGGCACTAGATTGTATATTAATAATATTCTTAATTAGAAAAGTTGGTGGGTTGGAGTTTGATAAGGTGATCATTGATGTAGCATGGGAAGTCGGAGGCCTACACTTGATCACGTGTAAATATTGGCCCTAGAATTATTGCTCTCACTCTGGCATGTGCGGGGATACCCAACATGTGTAGCGCAATCATCGTTTTCGTATGTAGGCGCACCCGACGCGTGTTTACATGATGGCGCGCGTGCTCGCAGGGGTGGGGGGGCTTTACAATTGTTTTATTATTTTTACATTTTATTTATTTAATTTTTTTTAAACTTTACTTTAATTGCTATCACATGGGGGGGGGGGGGGGTTTACAAGTCCCCCATGTGATAGCATATTGGCAGTGACTGGTACTCTTTAAGGTGATGCTGGGGGTTCAAAAGACCCCTAGTATCAACTTTACACTCGCACTAGGTCTGGGACATACAGTACATTTTTCCTGAGGATACTTTGCTTGTCCCCTGACTGATGCTGTCCAAGAATCCTTGACCGTTACCTTCTGCAGTAAAACTTTTCACGTTTGCTAGGAAAACTTTGTCCTTTGCACTTAAATCAATTTCAGTTAAAAAGGTCTTATCACTAGTCATGTGACTTGTTGCGCCTGAGTCAAAACACTAGACATGTGCACCGTCAAAAAATTTGTTTCGTTTCGGATTTTGCGTTATTTCATTTTTCGGTATCGGGTCCGAAAGTCAATTTGTTTCGGCATTCGGATTCGGACAAAATTCGTTAGCGGTAGTCTGTGCGAAATTTCATTTACGTTTCGTGTGAAATTTTGTTTGTTTCGTAGCAGCAGAGACATTACATTTTTTTTTAAATGTCACTCTGCTGCAACGAAAATTTGTCCACAAACGAAAATACGTACAGACTACCACTAACTAATTTCATCTGAAATTTTGTTTTCGGAAATTCGGATTCGTTTTCATTCGTTATTTCTGTAATTTCTGTCCGAATCTCCGATAACGAAAATTTGTCCAAAAAAACGAATTTTTCCAAAACGAATTGCACATGTCTACAATACATACCGCGTGGCAACTCAGAACATAATTGTTCTGAGTTACTTTAAAGGTAGCGTTCCCTGATGTGCCTGCAGTTTCCTTTGGGGCTGCCTTAACTCATTCTCTTGTAGGTGCCTCTCGCTCTCGAGCTCTGCTTTACAGATCGAACAGTCCTTTTTCAGTTGACCAGTCTTTTTACAGGGAAAACACGCTCTACTTTCTTTGTTTTGCGCTCTCATGCACCTTAAGGGCTTTCTCGTTTTCTTCATTGTGCATATTTTCTTTCTTTCTGTCATATTAATCGATTCATTTTTCTTTGGTGTATACTACTGTTAGTTCCTGCTCAGGTCTGGTTTCTAGAGCGTTAAAATGAGCACTTTATGCCTCTGGAAGGCTGTATAGCAGTAATGTTACCACGTGGTCATCTTTAATTTCCTCTTCAATTGCACGTAGCTGTTCTACGATTTTCAGCGTGGCATTCACATGTTCATGCAATTCCTGGCCTTCTTCTAGCCTCATCTTATATAGCATGCGTAGTAGATATAGTTTACTGTTTAGGTTTGAACACTCATGCAGTTTTTGTAATGCAGTCCACATACCTTTTAGCTGTATTCTCTTTTCCTATGTGGATAAGCTGGTCGTCTTCCACTAGCAGACTTATAATTGCTTTTGCTTGCCTGTTCTTCTTGTCCCATTCCTCTGAGGGTCTATTACTGGGTCTCTCTGTACTCAGTACTTGCCATAAGTCTTCTTTGTTTTGCAGAATTTCAAGCTTGAACTTTTATAGCTGGTAGTTGCCATTGTTGAGCTTTGCGATTGCAAACTTCATATCTGAACAGTGCCTTGGATGCGGCTCTTGTTGACTTGTTAAAATTTTGTTTAGTGCCTGGGCCCATAAACTGCTGGTTATGTGCTTAGCTGAAGCACTGAGATCTTGAAGAGTGCTGAATTAAGTTTTACTTGCTTAAGAGAACATTACATCAGAATATACAGCATTGTAAAGGAGTCATATAGAACTTCCTGTGTACCATGGATAAGCATGCATATAGAAAACTAACATTATACTACAGCACCATCTACAGCTCAAAAGACAAATGATGAGTATATGCTGTTGCATTTCTAGCAAAATGTAAATTTAGGAGGCTGCTATTTATTATCCAATAGGATGGTGTACATTTTGGGAGAAAGGGGTGTGTTTTGACAATGCTGGGAAGTGTTGATAGTTCCATATTAGAAAGCCTAACGATTTAGGGCTCCTGGGGCTGGGGTGCCTGTTTTTTTCTCTAGCCTAACTCTTTCTCTACCCTAACACTTTACACTAAAATGTAACCTAAGCCCTAAAAATTTACCTTTAACTAAAACTCTTTAATTTCCCCAATAAGTTAACAAAAAATACCACTAGTGGTTCCCAACTTGTGTGCCACAACATAGCCATGTGTTTTTGAGGTCAGTAGTGATGTGTCATCTCCTCCTCATGCAGTGTATCCATGAGAGGAGAAAGTAGACTAACAAAATGACTGCTGGAGTCAGCATCAGTTGACATTTTTCCCATACATTTCATCCCCAGAGTCAATTTTGTGAGAGACTGCAACTTTATTGGAAGAACTGCCCTTCTCCAAATGCTCCATTTAGCACAGAGCTGTTTATCTGGCTTTGCAGCAGCCCTGGGGACAACAGCCCACTCTGAAACTTACGAATGGGGAGGACCTCTTGAAAATTGTAACGTTGAGGAGTGGAAAGCAAGAAATCACCTTGCAGATTTAAGCTTGCTGCAGCTCTCATGTAGTTTATTCACCATTGGCTGGGTTTTTACATGTTCTGTTATAATATAAGTGCTCACAAAGTGTTTCAGTGTGATTTGTTCCACAAAGTATTTAATATAATTTTCTAATTCCATAATAGTTTGTTTGGCTACTATGCCTGTTCTACTATATAGAACAAGAGCCCTCAAAATATTTAATTGCCTGATGCATTTGTGTCCCAAATATTTTAAATGTCATTTCTGGTTATGGTTATGGACCAGTGCTGGAAATCCGAACCATAACCCTTAATCTCCTGACCACTGATCTTAGTTATAATTCTTATCTTTTCCTATCACTAATTTAATCCACAAAAGTGCAGACTTATGTGTTTGGATGCCTGATCTATTGTCTTCAAAATAGACTCGAAGCCAGATTCACAGGGCTCAGATTAGAGTCAGCACCAAATTCTGAAGGACATTTATCAGTAAAGAAGGAATCGGAGCTGTCATGCTTAGGTCCCCTGAACAGCTGCATCCTCTGTGTACCCTACACCCTAATATTATCAGAAATATCACGTAGAGTCATGAAACACACATCTTTGTTAAGGAAATCAGGGTTACAGTGAAAAGGATGACTAATAACTTGAGGGACAGACACGTTCTTACTCTGATGGATGTCTCTCTGGCATCAGCAAAATTCAGTAGGAATTCTTGAGAATGTAAGCATAAAATATGGGACAGAGAGCAAGGCTGTGAATGGCAGTAGTAGATATCTAGATATCTACTGTGAATATGGAATTACATCAGTGGGAACAGAATAAAAAGGAAGCAGAGATACAGTTGGGTAATTACTGAGAGACAGGTGGTAAGCTGAGAGGTGAGAGGTCAGTATGAAGAAAGACAAACCGGTATGTGCCAGCAGCAGGAATGTTCAATGAATGGCACCAAACCTAGATTTGCCATGAAATCTGAAAAAAAGGACATTTCCTTTTTTTTGACACAAAGAATATTCTTTAAAATTGTTACTTTTTTCTTTAGCTTATTAAATGGCTTTGCTTAGTAAAAATGCCTTTCATGTATTCAATGGGTACATGAGATTCATTCATGTTGTTAAAGCCAGTGATTGTAGTAACCCAGCCCTTCAGAAAGGCTATCCAACAGATAAGGAAGAGCCCACAGGGTGCCTACCAGATGTTTGATCAAGTTGATATACCACATCCACCAGGGTCAGTTTTGAGCTATCTGGATCACTGGAATGCCCTCCATCTTGATACTGTGGAGTAGACGAGAAGGAGTTTCAGAGTGAAAAGGCATAGATGAGGTTGTACCCATGGAGTCCCCAAAGCGTCCACCTCCTCCATCAGAGAATCTGCATCTGGAGAAACACCTGTGTAGATTGGTATTGAACCTGGAGGCCAGGGGTCCACATCCAGGTTCCCCCTCCTGTGATACAAGTCTTGCAAAGTTCCAGATGTAAGGGCCATTCGCCTGGGCCCAGGTTCTGCTAGCTGAGGTAATCTACATGCCAATTGCTAAAAAGTGAGGTTCTGCACCCTGAGTAGTAGAATGTCCTGGTATCTCACATTGGGATTACCCTGAAAGAGTGGTAAGGATAGCATGGGTGCAAATACCTTGGTGAAGACTCAGGGTGCAGAAAGCGGACCAAATGTACGGCTATAGCTGGGAATTCCAACGCTACGGCGCATGCATGGGTCCCAGCTTTCCGTGCCATCCGAAAACATGCGATTGCGCGCATGAGCATGCAATGCAACAGACGTGCTAACGTGAAGCACAGGAAGTGACAAATCTTCCTCTGATTGATGACCCTATATAAACTGGACTGTTCCATTGATCAGTGCTGAATGGTATTTCAGCTTATATTCCTGGGCCCTGTGTTTCTTCTAAGCTTGATCTCCTGTTGCCTTGACCCGGATTGCTTTGACTATGATTGACTGCTGCCTGTCTTGACTTCTGCTTGTTCCTGGATTCAGCCTCTGCCTGTTCCTGTTGTACCGTGCTGACCATCTGGCTTTGACCCCTGGCTTGCTTGACTTCTCTCGAGTCCTGCTCCCGACCATGCTGATCCCTCAGCTGGCTTCTAGTCCTGTCAACCTTCCCAGGGAACCTGTTGCTGGACGTTTGTCAGGTATTGCTGACGATCAATAATCGAAAACTATATTGGTCTGTGCATGATGGGCTATTTGAATGAAAATCGAACGAAGGTGCGATGTTGGGACAAAGAAAATTGAACAATTATTGTGAGGTGTATGGCCACCTTTTAGGCTTATGTTGCTGGGGCAAAAAATGAGCTCTTCAATAGCTGATTTGGCAGCCAAATCAACTGCTGAAGAGCTCTATGCATTCTTACACAATGGACAAAACAGTATCCAGTTACAAACATTTTCAGTCTCAATACAAGTTCTCCTATAGTAAGCCCCAGTGAAGAGGGTATTTGTATACATCCCCAAAACGTGATGGCCCCTTAACCCCACATCGAATACAGATGGACCATCAAAGGGAGAATTTACAATCTTTCATGTTTTCATTGTTACAGGTGCTCGAGTTGTTTTCTTCCAACTGCCAAAAAAACCTTTTGTGTATAGTACAATGATGGTTCAGTGCAGCACAAACTGTAAATTCAATTCAGGTATTTTTAATGTTATGTTTTGTTTAGTTTCGTTTTGATACGGATTTTTGGAATTCGGGTCTGAAACTCAATTCGTTTTGGAATTCAGATTCGGACGAAATTCGTTATCGGAAATCCGTATGAAATTTCGTTTAGTTTTCGTTGTCGTTTCTTTGTTCGTTGCAGCAAAGTGACTTTTAAGAGGGGAAAAAGGTTTTTTTCCCTCTTAAATTTTTGTCCAAAAAACGAAAGTTCGTCCAAAAAAAACAAATCGGAAATTCGGAATCGGAAATTCGGATTCGTTTGCATTCGTTATATCTGTAATTCGGACACATCCGAAATTTCATACGAATTTCGATTCGGAACGAAACGAATCACACATGTCTAATCAACAGTAATAAGTTTAAATTCAATCAGTTACTCAGCAATCAGTAATTTTATGGTTCAATAATTGCTTACATTGAGCAGAAAAAAATTGATTGGTATATATGTGGCCAGCATTATTCTTTGATCTTTTCCACACTCTATCCAAAACTACAACAATATTTTGACTTGAATTGGGTTGTTAAAAGTCTGCTGCCTTCCTGAAATACTCTTCCCTACATGATGTGGCATTGAGTCATGAGAGGCCTTCAGTTGACCTGAATGCATTTGGTGCTCGGAAGAACCACTACACACATAAAATGAACCTGTCAGGATAGGAATAGGGGAGCTGCTACTAAGGGGTTGTTTATAAATGTGCAAATTGTCCTTCCTATCCTTTCTTGGAGGGTTGCTTACCTTGAACAAACATGATCATATAAAGTGTTAGGAAATCTGATGGGCTAATGTTTAGGGCTGTGGAAATTAACGATTAATCCCTCAATTTTGATCGATCAAAATTTATTTTGATCGGTACTCACCTGTCCGCCGGCTTCCGGGTCTTCCGTCGGAGATCCGGTGACGTCACGGACATCGACATCACCTAACTCCTCCCCCCTTCCCCTTGCTTGTTCCGTGAGCTGTTCTAAGCAATGTTAGTGTGTAGAGCGGCTCTCTCTATGACGGGCTGTACCGCCCACTTGTTGTCAGTCTCGATGGTATGAGGAGTTGGGAGGAGACGGGATGGTGGAGGAAACAGCTCAGCCCGGAGCTGTGAGCGGCCTTACTGGGAGGGAGGAGACAATGTGACTGTCAGAGGAGGTAAGTCAGAAAAAAAACATTCTAGGAATGCATAGCTAGATTCCTATTGGCTATTTCACTTTGCAATAGCCAATAGCAAACTAGCTATTGCACCCGCCCTCTGCTGCTGCCAATCAGCAGAGGGGGACCTGAAGTTCTCAATCAGGTCCCTACTACCGATTGACAGCAGCAGAGGGCGGGTGCAATAGCTAGTTTGCTATTGGCTATTGCAAAGTGAAATAGCCAATAGGAATCTAGCTATGCATTCATAGGGTGTTTTTTTATTCTGACGGCGTACACCAGTGGATCTCAACCTGTGGGTCGCTGTGTGATTTCTGCTGTGCTAGGTGAGAGTCCTCCTCAGCCCTCTCCTAGCGCAGCAGTGTCAGTTCTCCCGCCAGATGTCGCTGCAGCAGCCGCGTCATTCCTAAATTTTACCGTTGGGGGTCACCACAACTTGGCAAATGTTACCTAGGGGTCCCGGCCCTAGAAAGGTTGAGAACCACTGGTGTAGAGGGACTATAACTCCCAGCCTGAGCTGTCCCTGAGCCTGAGATTAATAACGTGCTGGATTAGTGTGATCCTAGTTCATTTTATTACTTCATTGCTGTGCTGTATGGGTATAGGCCAATGTAGTTGGATCTGTATGTGCGTTATAATTAATCGAAATTAATCGATCTTAAAAAAATTCGATTAATCGTACACAAAAATTTTAATCATTACCAGCCCTACTAATGTTTGTTGCAGTGGCACAAAAAGGCTGACAGCAGCATATGCGTTTGATTTCAAGTCAACAATGGCAACTTTTTTTGTTTTTGTCCTGACAGATTTCCCTTAAAGGTCAGAGTAAACTTCAGTGCTGAGAGATCCAAACGTTGCCTTTGTAGTAAACTGCCCTTTCAATGTACAGCTATGAGTGTGAATAACAATTGACAAGCAGATTGCCTTTCCCCTATGAGGATCTTGACTGTGGCCTTTCCAAAGTCTGAGCTTGCATTCCGTTTCACCTTTGCTATTTATGTAAGGTTTGCATGAACTGAAACTTGGATAATCTCTAAAATACCAGGACATGAAAATAGCTGCCTGTGGCTCGAGAAATTGCAGGCCTCACAGCATGAGATCAGAATTTAGCTTGATGGGTAGCAGCTCACAGTAGGATTGAGAAGACCCTACAGTAGATCTCTGTGAAAATTTATTTACCAATTTCTTCAGCATAGAGAAATTAAATCAAATATAACTGGATGTTTTCTCTCATGGAATTTTACTGTTTGAGCAAGCCAATGAAATATTTTAAGCTCCATATTTATTATCACATGTACAGAGTCCACAGCTGTACCATTTCACAAGGCTTTGAATCTGGAAGAATCCCAACCTAACCTGAAGCCCTGATGTGGTTATTTGTACACATTATAATTGAGTTGTGGAGGGGAACAATTTTTAAAAATCAACCCTTCGAGTTGTAGTTGTAGAAACTGAGGACATCCATGTTTAAATTTAAAAGATCACTTATGCAAACCAAACCTTGAAAACAATCTGAACATTTTTTCAATAATAATTTTTTCAATATATTATACTGCTTTTCATAGGGTACAAAAAAAACTATACACATTAGTTGATGACCCATAGCTTACAAGGAGTATACCACATGTAGGCATCCTGCAAAACAGGTATGACCAAATAACTGAACTGCAGTGGATCCAAAACTAAGAGAAAAAAACAAAGTTTATTGTGAACCAACGTAAGGGAAAAACAACAACAAACCAACAAACACAAATGCAAAGAATTAACTAACTAAATAACTAACTCATTATAAAAAACATACACTGAGTGGCCAGATTATTATGACCACCTGACGTTTGTAGGCAAATTAGCTATAATTAGCTATAGTTGTGTGCTGAAGTTGCTAGAGGGCCAGACCATTATAAATAGGGAAACAGGTTGTTTACCATGTCAGTAGAAGTGATTTTTTTCTGAAGATATGGATAAACAATGCGATTTAACAGCCTTTGAACGTGGGATGATTGTTGGCGCTCGGAGCCATGGAGTGAGTATCAGCAAAACAGCAGAATTCGTTAAATGTTGAAGAGCAGCTGTTGTTAAAGTGTTTAAAGACTGGACTGTCAGACGAAAATCTGGGTCTGAACATGCGAATTGTGGCCGTCAGCGACTAGTCAATGTTAGGGCAGAACGGAGAGTGGCAAGACTTGTACAAGACAACAGAAGGGCAACAGTGCAGTGTCAGATTCCTCGCATCACCTTTCAACATCTCGTGGAGTCACGAGGCGGCCCAACGAAGTAATTTCGTGGAGTCATCTCGTGGCCCAAAGAAGTACTGATGGGGTGGTCATAATAATCTGGCCACTCAGTGTATATACTATCCAAGGAGAAGAGGGAATAAGGTACAGCTGGGCCAGGCAGCAGGGGGAGGGATACAAGGAGCAAGTATAGCGGGTGGATCAGGAGGGTCACAGGAAGCAGAATCATGACCTGGATCTGAATCAGGATTACAAGTTTCCAGGAACAGCAGGCAGAAAAACTCGGCACACAGTAAAAATGCTGAGGCAACAAAAACTTCCTGAGGAAGGGCTAAATACGCTCCTAGCAGCCAGTATCAGGTGAAAATGAATTGCTGGGAACTGCTGGCTGCTGGGAGACACCCATGGTGGACACTGGAACTATATGCGTTAGGTCAAAGGACAACAGTGCCACCAGCAGGTGCACATACAGTTATGCCAAACAGCTCACAAGCCAATTAACCTTCTAGTACATTTCTGGATGAAGGAAGAGGAAACTGTACCACTACAGTGTATAACCCACAAAGATTGCATTGCACACCCTCAATGTTAAGTTGACAATAGTGATGGGGAAATCTGCCTGGGTTTGATTCACAAAGGGTTTGGCGAATCTTGGTGAGGTCTATGTGGGGGTGAATCTTGTTAAATTCTGGCCATTTTAAGGGCTATTAGGCAAAATACTGCCAAGAAAGCACAAGAAGCTGGGCACTGCCATAGGGGACATGTATCAATCCAAAAAGTGCATGCAATGCAAACATTAAAAAACAAAAAATAGAGCAGGGTCTTCATTCACCTTTTGAGAGCATGAACAGTCTCAGCAACAGCATACACTAGCAGTGTAAATTGGGGTTTGGAATTGATTTTTTTCTTTTACAATTAGCTTGGCTTACTAACAGCAGCAGCCCGCCCATTTCAGTTTGAAAATTAAGGCTTTATAAAAAATACTTTAGCAGAGACGCATGCGTTTTCATCAAACGGTAATAGACCCACAATCAGTGGATAGAAATTGGCAAGCAGTTCGCTGTGACAGTCTGTGCTTTCCTTGCAACAGCTTCCAATCCAGTGACACTATGGGTGCTCTGGTTCCTCTCTTTTATAGTGATGGGGCTAACTTAACTAAAAGCCTCCTTCTTGGCCCTTCTAAGGTCGGTGGCCATAGTTTAAAGAACATGTAATGCAATATGGTTTAAGACCTTGGTTCTCAACTGGTGGGTTGTGACCCAAAAGTGGGTTGCGACCCCGTGTTTAGTGTGTCACCATGTGCCTTCCACTTTTATAGGTGAAAGACTTTACAGCCTCCACCTAGCACAGCACTGTCAGTTCTCATGCCAAGCAGCCATTTATATGCTGCTCGGCGCTGAGTGTCAGCTTAAGGTTGGGGTGGGCTGGAGCTGTGGCCGCGAGGGAGCTCCATCCATACATGCATTGCTTACAGCTTCCGTTGCATGTCCTGTAGAGGTGCCTGGACTGGAGTGACATCCCATTCTGGCTCCAGGCATCTCTACAGGCCCGCAAGGGAGTTGTACAAGCAATGCACATATGAATGGAGCTCTGTCACAGCACAGCAACCCACAGTGGACCCCAGGCTGAGGATCCACTCCAGTTCTCGTAAGGCAGGGAGACTGGGTGGATCTTAAATAAAAAAAAAGAGAAAATGGAGTGTATATGAGTGTGTGAAATTGTGTCTGTGGTTGTGTGTGTCTGTCAGTGTTTGTGAGGGCTTGTTCACACTAATATAGTGTGATTAACGCACTGTACCATGCAATAGCGCCTACTACACATCCTGGTGTGGGTGGTGCACTGCGTTGCCATTCATTTGTGTGGCACCCCAAACACACCTGCTGCCCACAGTTCAATCGACCTGCACCGGAACGTGTGGTAGCGCAAAGCCGTGCTTTCCATGGCAGTGAGGCTTGGGTCGCAACTTAATAACCAAGGACAAATGTGGGTCCTAAGGTTACACAGCTTTAAGAGAACCTCAACCTGGCAAGATTCACCTTAAACGGATGGTAGAGGTGAACCTGAACTGTATTCCTAGTAGACAATATTCAATAAGTAATGTTATACAGGGGCAGGTCGTTTTTTGCGACCGACAAAATATTTTTACTGTGATAACAGTGAGCAATGTTTGAAAGAGCTTTGATTTTTTGTTTATAGATTATACTGTATTTAGGTGGTTTCCAAATTACAAGAACTTAGACCCCAATGCAGATATTTTTACTGGGTAAACTGACCCAAGGACCCAAACATGTCTCCCTTGCACATGCAAACAAAACATTTGCTGTTTCCTGTTTTTCATTAAAATATAATAAGGGTTTGCCAGATCACTTACTTATCCTCATACATTTTAGAAGCTGTGTTACTAAATTGAAGTCCACAGAGTGATATATATTTTTATTTAAAGGAAACCTTTGAGTAAAGACATATGGGATTTGCCATTGCTAATTTGTTTTTAAAGCTGCAGACTCTGAGGCTGTCATCCTGAACCTGACTTCAAAAACTAGTCAAGAGTCAGACCTGGAACAAACATGTATCCAGTGAAGTCTAAAAAGTCTATATATCTGTACTGCATGCTTGTTGTGGGGTCAATGATTCACTAATTGCTTAAGCAAGGGTGATGATCACAACACCTTTAAAAGCAAGTCAGTAGTAGCAGCTCCCACATTTCTGTCTTCACAGGTTTACTTTACAGGTCAACTGCAGGTAACTAAAATCATGCTGTATAGGAAACACAGTAACCACACAAAAACTCCACTCCTTTTTACCTTAACCTGAATGTTATCAACACCCAATACAACCAAATTCAGCACTTTCCCTCAAGCCTTTGGGGCCTCTTCATATGATTGTGAGCCATCATCCTCCCACTGATGTTTCAAAGAGTGCAGGCAGGTCATTGGGTGGTGGTGGTGGCCAGAGCAAGGAAGAACACTGAATTCCCAAACCCCCCTCCCTGCCCAATCAGTTGCAGCAGGGACATTCCACACTCCACAGCTACACATCACAAAGGGGCATGGAATGCCCCTGCTGCAACTGATTGGGCCGGGAGGGATGTGTCAGTCAGTTTTGTGCAGGCTTGGCCGAACGGGGTTCCAACAAAGCCCACGCAGATCACTAGTTAGAACACTGACAGCACAAACCCTTACAGAGCTTCTAATCCCTCACTACTCTACTGAACAATGGTCCTCAGGTGCTCTCATTGAAGTCTATTTTGGCCAAAATGCATGATTCTGCCCCAAATGGAGCTTGTGTGCTTCCAGCTTAAAGTGTGTGAATTGGCACCATTAAATATAATGGAAATCCTAGTGTCGAGCGTTCAAGCGCTCCTGGTTAAGATACAAATCATGGTTCAAATCACTCAGGTGTAAATGGGCCCTAATAACGAAAAGACTGGTTTAAATACTTTTCATAAATTTTAGCCCATTCCCACTGTAAAACTTTGTTTCTGGGGTTGCTCTTCAAATGTTCCTAAAAAATGCAGCTTTTATAACCCTGTGTTACCGAGTTAATTTTGCCCATTTTACACATTTCTCTCTAATCTCTTCCCATCTTTTGTTCCGTGTTCCACTAGAGTCTAGATTTCCGATAGCGAAGTTAAACCTTTCAATGGCCTTGACACTAATCAAACATTTTTTGCTTCAAAATCTTTGTGTAGCAGAAAATACAGCACTTAGTTCTGTTCTTACCAGGACACTTGAAAATCTCATCAAGTGAAAACAAACCTACGCGATTTACAGGGGTTCAAACATTCCGTACCAGAACACGTGAGACAATGCCTGAATCTAAAATAGGGACGACCTTTGTTCCGAAAGGCAATCTGGTAGAAGAGAGGAAGGAAAGACACAATCCTATCAGGAAAACGTATGTGGTAAAAGATTAGGAAATTGGACTTTACAGCCATTTTTATAACTTAATTGTCCTGTCCGTTCTGAACAGAAGTCCTTTTAGTGGGAAATTCAAGGAAATAGGGGATTTAATGTCTGGTGCTGCCAACCATGTAAAATGTTTGATATGTGCTCCTGTTGTCTGCATGTATAATACTAAATAGCCATTTACCTTGAAATGAATAGGTTACAATATGTGAAAAAGAAGCTAGTAGAATTTACAAGCCTAATTAATAGAAACTAAAAAGCACAAATCAGAAGACTTGTGTTTGTAAGGATTGTAATTAAGTAAAAACTCTTGAAGTAAGTACTAATTACCAAAGTAACTTAGTGAAGATGCCAATTATCAATAATATTCACAAAGAAGGCAGCCGATTGAATAACCCACCCGAAGTGAAGTGGCCAATGGCCGGCCGTTCGTCCCTCTTCGGGTTTCCCTTCGGCTCAGTTTTACCGAAGCACATGTCTTAGGCTCGGCCAGCTTTGGGAGCTGTACAGGCTATAGTGAATAGCCCCTACAGCAGCTCCAGCGGCCGAAGCTAGCCGAAGGATCAGCCGGAGCTATGGCTGATCCTTGGCTAGCTCTGTGAATAACCCTGTAAGTTCATATTGGCAGACTAAAGCAGATCTTTTATCTAAATGAATTCAATGGCACCGCTTCCACACCCCCCTACCCGCAGTACGATCGGAGGCGTGGCAAAACTTTGCCAGCACTGCGTTCCACAGCGTTTTGCTTTTTCCTGTGCATAAGGTTCAATTCCCAGTATGATCTCTGCTCTGGCAAGCAACTTGGTAGCCTGACATTCAAGCGGACCAGCCAATCAATGGCTTTGGCTAAAAAGTTCTTCTTTCTTTCCGCAGAGACCCCATAACCAACACTAGAAGAGGAAAAAATTATAATAACATTCAAGCAGAAGGCTAAGACTTGAATTAAAGGGAACCAATTAAGTTATATACACTATATGGGTTTTGCCTCTGTTGACTTGAAGGGGAAGACTTACAGTCGCCTGATATACACGTGATTATTTAAGGTAAAGGGCGCACCATGGAGTGACGGAAGGATAAAGATGGCAGTCCTGTCTATGTCTCTCTCGTTTTTTATTGTTTATGAAGCTTTGGAGGAACAGAAGGGTGGGGGAATGATTTGAAAATCACAATGCATGTGGACACCATAGGCTTGCTGTAAAAGGAATCTGTCAGGATAAAAATGTGAAAGCTATCAGTACCCACTTGGTTTTGAAGGTGCAGGTGCATCCTGCAAAACTGCCATCCTTATCCTTCCGTCACTACATGATGAGTCTATTACCTTAAATAATCATGTGTATATTAGGTAACCTTGAGTCTGCACCTTCAAAAACAAGTCAATAGTGGCTGCTCCCATAGATCCAACCTAATGGGTTCCTTTTAATTCAATACAGTGCCTTATGAATAGATTTTCACAGAAAGCAAAAATATACTCACTAACCACTTTATTAGGTACACCTTGCTAGTACCGGGTTGGACCCCTTTTATCTTCAGAACAGCTTTAATTCTTTGTGTTAATGATTCAACAAGGTGATGGGAACATTCCTTAGAAAGTTTAGCCCATACTAGTACCGTATTTGCTGGCGAAAATCGGGGGTCGTCTTATACGACGGGTATACTGTATGTAGCTTCGGCTACATACAGTATACCGCGCTGAGCCAATCACGGCAGGCTTTGTATTCATTAATACAAAGCCTTTATTAATGAATACAGAGCCTGTATTTTTAGCATGTTTGGCATCATGTCTCTGTATACAGCTTTCTTAAGCAAATATGTTTTGTGAATCTGTTACAAAGTTTGTTAACTGGAGTTGCTGCCAGTAACATCACTTCCTTTTGCAGACTGACCACAATGAGCCACAGCTGCACAATTAGCAGCAGAGTTGTCAGGCTGCCATGTGAGCTCCTTCATTGGCCATTGATCTAACTATCTGATAGATCTTATAGGCACCCCAAATGCAACAGCTTGCTGTCAGCTTGCACTGGCAGGATCTCCAGGTAGCGAACTTTGCAATAGATTCACAGAAATAATATGTCCTTAAGATAACAGTAAGACATGGTGCCCAACATAGTGAAAAATTGATTTTGGGTTTTCTTACAGGGTAAACAAATTATTGGGGACTTCACACTAGTTTCACTTTAATCTGACAGTTTGCCAAATGTATTGAAAAATAGTTCAACACTGCCCTTGTTGTCCCTGAATGATGCGGGAAGCATATTCCTTTGTGTTTTACATTACACATGTTTGTGGTATAGCAATTATTGCAGTGACACTTCTCATTCACAATTCTGCATTCTGTATACCTACAACAAAACAGTCTTCCTGCTGCCTGTGGCATGGTGGAAGTATTACAGTTCCCCACTATTGTTCCCCAAAGACCACAAAACTATGTCAGATTGAATTGTTCCCTTTGTTCCATCCTATGTGCCTTATTTTAGCTCATAGAGACATAAAACAGAGAATAGAGCAATGTTCTCTTTTTCTATTTCTGGGATTTTTTTTCCCTTCACTCTCAAGGTCTGTAGGATGTTGACGGAAACATTTAGAGAAGACTTAGCTATTCATAGGATACACTTCCTAAAAGGGACTTTGACATTTCTGCTTTCGCCAAACTTGTGTGTCACACAAAACACTGTGTAGCACCTCTGATCGGGAAGATAAAATTCAGCTATAAGCTTATCCATATGACCTTCCCCTGTGCAAGGAAAACTGACATGTCCGGTATGCAGAGTAATTATACATGGAAAAATATTGTATATTTTGTGACTTAACTTCCCGAAATATACCTTGCCTTCTTAAAGTATAATGTATCTTCTAATGTATTTTATGTGAGCATATATTGTGTGCTTACAGAAAGTAGCTGTGACTAAGCCCCTGAGCAGCTGAAATGCGTTTGTGTTTCAAAACTGTATTAAAAACATACAATCTGGAGATTTTTGCGGGACTGCAAGCTTACCTACAGAAAGTGAAGTTTAATGTAAATTGATTTTTGGTTTCATACTTTGTTTTTACATTTTTAACTTATTTATCTGCAATTTTTATTATTGTGTTAAATCTAGCAATTTGTAGATCACCACTAGTGGATGAGTGGAATTACTTCCTTCTCATCTTGTATTGCCACCAGCAGCCTGTTGTATTGCCGTTTACGGCTGCGTTTTGTGCCTTGGTGCATTACTCTCTTTTTCTCCTCATGTTATGAAGTAGTCAGAGAAACCCTTAGTTGCTACTCCTTCCCTCCCTTCTGCTCTCTTTACTTTCTTTTTTTCATCCTTATGTAGTAAAAAGCTTCCCATATAGTCAGGAAGAGTATTGTTCCGTGCGGCCCTTTCACATGAATAAATGCTTAGAAAACATACTTGTATCCTGCAAAGTTTTTAATTAATTACTTTGAATTTCACTCTGAGTCTTAGTGAGTAACACCGCTGCCCGTGAATTCTACAGACTAGGTCTCAGGAGAAATGCTCAAATGCATGAAGCTCTAAACAGAACACTTCTCATATAATCAGTCACAGGAGTGTGTTGTTTTTAATAAGTCAGCCAATTCATACACTTATATTGTGTCAAGGAGCAGTAAAGCAAAAGCATTGAAAAACAGAACATTGCATATAAAATGAGAAAATGAGAAAATATAAATAGAAAGCAAGTTTTTAGGATGAACTCCGGGTATAACATTTTGATATGTTTTGACTTGATATTTTTCATTTCCCATCCAGTGTGGCCCTTTTTTTCCCCCTTTTTAATAAGAATATAAAATAATCTTCCTGTAAAAGTACAGCTGCTGTTGTACTTCTGGTCTTGTAGCTGTCCCAAGCACTGAGGTTGTATCTCTGAACTGAGATTCAGACCTAGCAAACAAGTCACAATAGTCATGCTTATTTTCTAACTTTCAAGAAAACCTGTCACTTCACTCATTACCTGAATGTTAGCCCCTATGTGATAGCAATAAAGTTAAGTGTAAATAAAAATTAAGTTAAAAAACAAATTTAAAGTCTCATATTAAAAAAAAAAAAAATACCCCAAAAAATGTTAAGTCCTCCACTGACGCACGCACGCACATATAAACGTGTCAGATGCGCCTACGTGTGAAAAACCACGATTACACCACAGATATTACATATTGCCACGAACGTTGGAGTGTGGACAATAATTCTAGGGCCATCAGTCACTGTTAAAACTAAACTGATGAGCAGTAAGAGCTTTTAAAGCATCGTCTATGGCCAATTGTAGGCATAGTAGTTTTATGGGATTTTGCGGGCGCACGCAATTTTAAAGCTTTACATGTTTGGTTTCTGTTTACCTGATGTGACCCCTGTTTACCTGATGTGACCCCCATCTTTTATATTTTACCAAAAAATTGGGTACTGATAAATGTTTTATAACATAACGTAGGGAAAACATATATTTTTTTTAATTTTCAGAACTTTTTAAATTATATAGTAAAAACTAAAAACCCCAGTGGTGATTAAATACCACCAAAAGAAAGCTCCAACTGTCCCCATAAAATAGCATAAAATTAATTTCAGTACAGCATTACATGACAAAATAAATGTCAATCAAAGTACTGTAGCACTGAATGGCCTGGACAGGAAGGGGGTTTAACACCCCGGTCAGCAAGTGGTTAAGGTGCATGAGAGCGCAAAACATATCAAAGAAAGCAGAGCGTGTTTTCGCTGAAAAAAGACTAAGTGAAAAGCGAAAGTGAGAGGCACCTACAAGAGAAAAAGCTAAGGCAGCCACAAAGAAAACTGCAGGCACATCTTGGAGCGCTATCTTTAAAGTGACTCAGAACAGTATACCACGCGGATGGTGTATTGACTCAGGCTCAACAAGTCACATGACTAGTGATGAGACCTTCACAGAAATTGATTTTAGTGCAAAAGACAAAGTCTTCCTAGAAAACAGGAAAAGTATTACAGCAGAAGATAGCGGTCAAGGATTTTTAAACTGTATCACACCGTCAGGGGACAAGCAGAGTAACCTCGTGAAAAATTTACTGTATGTTCCAGACCTAGAAGGAAGCCTTCTATCAGTGAAAACCCTTGCTAATAACGGTCCTCCAATTCAATTCCGAGGTGATGGATGTGCAATCTAAAACAATAAAGAAATCCTCGCAAAAGGAAAGTTGGATGAACACTTTTACAGACTCATCACTGCAAACGAGCAAGTCAAGACAGCCACTCATAATCCACACAACAAATGTACCCATCTATGGCACAGACGACCGGGGCACCAAAACCCAGAAGCCATAAAAGACATTACAAAGAGAGGCTTCTCAGAGGATATAACCGTACTGCCCTAACAAATGCTCATGACATGCAAATTCTGTATGGAAGCAAAAGCCACATGTACCCCACTTCCACAGGCCACCCAAAAAAAGCCGCCCACCCCATGGAGCTCATACACAGCAACGTGTGCGGACCAATAAAAACTCCCACATCAGGCGGGAACAGATATCTACTGACTTTCATTGATGGTTATTCCAGGTACACAACAAAACATCAGAAAAACTTCAAGAGTTTGTAGCCATGTCCAGCAACAAATTCCAATGGATACCAGGAATCAGTAAGGAAGTGGAATCAAATCTAAAGAAACAAGGTATAGTACGCCAGACTACCACACCATACACTCCTGAACAAAATGGTATAGCAGAACGGAAAAATCACACTCTTATAGAAATGGCCAGATGCATGCTGTCAGATGCCAACCTACCTAAGAAGCACTGGGGGAGAAGCAGTCATGACTGCAACATACCTACAGAAGAGACTACAGGAGAAGACTACGATTAAATATTTGCTCTCGTCTTAAAACATCAACCATCAGAACCCTTCTTAGCATCGCAGCCGGGAAGGACATGCAAGTGAAACACCTAGATGTTAAAACCACTTTCCTATATGGAGACATTAAGGATCTCTACATGGAGCAACCACCAGGGTTTTAGCAAGGACAAAACCTTGTGTGTAAAGTTCAAAAGAGCATCTACGGAATCAAGCAATATGCAAGAATGTGGAATGAGAAAGTGAAAGAAATACTCACGAAAGAGGGATTCACAAGAAGCAAAGCAGATCCCTGTCTTTATTCCGGGAATCAAGAAGACAGATGGATATACATCCTAATTTATGTTGACAATATTATAATCCGCGGATGTCAACTGGTTAAACAAGAAGGGGACTATAGTCAAATAGTTCACAAACTAAAACTTAAAACTTTGAAATTAAAGAGCTAGAAAACATCAGTCACTATCTGGGAATTCAAATAGAGAGAGAAGAAGATACAAGCGATTCAGAAAATTGCAGGAACAAATCCACATTCAAGATGCAAGGGAAGTAAAAACACCTATGGAAGCAGGCTACCAAAAGAGCAATAAAGCAGAAAACATGCTACCCAACAATGACATGTACCGCAGAGCAATCGGAAAGCTACAATACTTTGCTACTGTGACAAGATCAGACATAGTGGCAGCAGTGGGCATACTAGCTAGAAAAGTCGCAGCACCCCATCAGCGTGACTGGAACGCAGTAAAGAGGTTAATACAGTACTTTAAAGGAACAAATTGGATGAAGCTAAGACTAGTTAGATTTTTGTTGTAGGTTTTGGTTTCCCTCCTCATAATTGGAAAGGTTATCCTGTTGTATTATTATACTTGTAATGAGAGCCCGGGTACGCTCCTTCTTATTTTTTGGGAATGCCCTCATTAGTTCTTTCTAGACTCAGATCGCAGACCTTATTTATAAAATTACTGATGTGCAACTCTCTTTTGAGCTGGCTACCTACCTCTACCTTAATCCGTACACTTTGAAGTTTTATAAGAAATTCCTGGTGATCCACCTTATCAATGCAGCTAGGGCATGTATCCCGGTGTTCTGTCGAGAAGGCTGAACTAGTCGAATTTGACGACCTCACCATCTGCACATTCGCACAACGGGATTAACGAGGAAACATGGATTTCTTTACAAAGCATTACCGTAATTACTAATTGTTCATTGTGACCGTTGATAATATGCAACCATGGCAGTAAATGATGGATGGCATTTTTATGCACATTCACAATTAACATTGTAAGCAATAACATAGTAATGTCATTGCTTACGATATTAATTGTGAATGCCATCCATAATCTACCTGGTATTCTTGGTTTTGGTTCATGGACTCTTCTGATCTTCCCTCTTTTGTCTTTCCTGATGCTCCATGATGGGTTCTGGTTTTGGGGGTGATGTTGTGACTTTGGGTGGAGATCCCCCTCGACTGGGTGGCGGACTCTCTCGTTATGTCTCTCTCCTTCTCTTTTCTGCTCCTTTGTCTTGTTTCTTCTCTTTCATTTTTGAATTCTCCTTTTTTTCATGTTGGTTTATTATGGTTGTGTACCTAGCTTTGGTGTGTTCTTCTTCTTTTGTGTTCTATTTCTTTCATATATTCATTAAATAAATGTTGGACGATGCAGGTGGGCCTGGTGTTCAGGCCAGTAATGGAATCTTGGGGGCTTTGATTCCCTGCACATTCCTGGTGTCGGGCTTCTTAAGGCAGTTTTGAAATGTTAATGGAATTTCTGAACTGATCTGTTGCTTTGTTTTACCGCTCTATATGTATTTTCTTTTTTATTTGATGTCTTATGTTGACTACTTGTAATGTTCCAATCATTAAATAAAGAATTTGAAAAAAAAAACATAACAGCCAGGTAAATATAATTTTCAAAAGTAGAGTTCAGAAATGGTAGCTTACATATTTTCCTTTTAGTTTAAGTTTTCTTTTCCTTTTAGTTTTCTGCACGTTTCATTTTAGTTTTATATGTTCTTGCAGGGAGTTGGTTCCAAAAGAGGGATAGGCCCTCCAACTGAGGGACAGTCTGGAACTAAGGGTAAATGTATGAGAACTGCACAAGTGTTGTCTTCCATAGAAATAGTTATCTTACTGAATTTGCATTGTGCTTAAAGAAGAACTCCAGGCAGAAATAATCTTAACCCTTGCAGTGCGGCTACCACACTGCAAGAGTTAAATGCTTGTTTTCATTGAAGGTGTAAAATACAAAATATATACTCACTCGAACTCAGAGGCTGCTAGACCGGTCCCTGCAGCCCTGCAGCCTCTGATCTGGCAAGGGAATGTCTCTCGGTGTCCTCACGTCCAATAAACTGTATTGGATGTAATGATTCATAGGCTATTAGACCGCCGGAGCAGAGTGAGAGCGAGGCTGCAGGGACGTGGTTCGGATTAGTATATCTTTTTATTTTACACCCTAGGAAAAAACAAAGAAAAGGATGGGGTTCTTTATGCACCAGTTGACAAGGCCAATACGCTTCAACAAAGAACATATAGTAAAATATAATATTTATTGCGATTCATACAAAATATTTAAAAATATCCAGTTGATGGTATGTTTAAAAGCAGAAGGCACAAGAGAGGAAGAGATTTTAATCCCTAGATAGAAATGAGAACTTAACCCATGCCATGCGTGGATAACCTCACTGCAAGGGTTAATTACTTCTGCCGGAGTTCTTCTTTAAATTAGGTGACCAATTTTGGTGCAATCAGTGCTTAGTAGAATCTTTAATTAATGTCACAAAAAAATGGTGTAATTATATATTATACTATAAAATCGTACTTGAGAAAAATATTTTTCTCCAGAATTTCAGTGGCATTGTTTTGCCTGCAATGTGATCTCCGCAACAGAGTTTAAACATCTAAAACCTTTTAGCATATTTGAATGCAGATACACCTCTGGGGACAAGGAGGAAGGTTGTATAATCATTTTGTCAAATTCCGGCAGTCCTTGGATCCCCCCCTTCATCTCCACCCTACTATCACCAGCTGCACATGACTTAACAGGAAAAAACACGTTTCTGCCTGAATGTATACAGCGTAACAATAATGTTATAAAGGAACCAAAGGAAATAACTGAGACGAAAGCTGACGAGCTGTAAAGATAGGGGGCTGGATGCAGGTGGGAAAATATCCCGCACTTGCATAATATCCTGAGATGCTGTTTATTGCTCACTCTCACAGTGGGGGGCCTTTATAAAAGCACAGCGAGTCAGCAGTCATTCATATTGGGAAAGTGAAGATCATCATGGTGTTTCAAGAGTTGCCCTCTAGTGGTAACAAAGAACAAAGAGAGGCAAAGCAAACTGCTACCAAATCCCTGTATTGAATTCCCAACTTTACATACTATCAAAATGAACCATAGCTATGGATAGCACAGCTTGTTACAAGGTTATTGGGAAGTGTTTAAAGCTGAATTCAAGGTAAAAAAGTTAAATACAGTTGAAAAATATATACAGTACAAGAATTATTAAAGAAAACCTTTCATTAATTTATAACTCGGTCCCTTTTCTTTCCTTCCCCGTACCTCTTACATAATTGCATGCCATTTTTTCCCATTTGTTAATTCCTTTTTTTATGCTTGACAATTTAACTTACTTGTTCTTTGCCTAGACGAGGCTGACTTAGCCCTTCTTTGCCCCAGCTTCCTGGGATTAACATCATGCATCCCCGAAGGCTGCAGGGCTGTAAGTGCCAAACTCTTGCAAGATCTCTCAACGCTATTTTGGTGACAAGCAACATGAAAGACACGACAGCAGATCTCCATCTGTGCAAAATCTGGTACCATGGCTTTGACATTACATGTTGCCACAGTGTTGAGATCTCGCAAGTGTTTGCCACTTATGCCCTGCAGCCTTCTGGGATGTATGATGTGTATCCTTAGAGGCTGGGGGCAGAGATCTCCTTATACTATGGCAACAGAGACTGTAAAAGACATGGCCCCAGACTTCCATCTGAACATGCACAAGATCGAGTGCAGCATCATCAGAGGGCAGACTGAAAGAACCAGGAAGAGATAGTTGGTTCCCAATGACGAAACAAAGATTGCAGTGTGGGAAGGGACATGCATTGGTACAGCAATGGAGGTGCAAAGGACAGCAGAGGATTTCTTAGTTTTGTAAGTATGTTTATCCTGGATAAACAAGCATCAAAGGTAACTGGCATAAGGGGACTCATTTCTGGGCATGGAGGAAGGCCTGCTTAACCTTGCCAATGTATTCGTACTTTTATTTAGCCTGTTTTGGGATCCAGGCAGCATTGACAAGTCAGTGATCTCACTTTTCTCTGCTGTAGTCAACTGCCTCCTTCCTGTGATTTGTCAATAATGAAGCACATTGATGAGGTCATCAGTGTTGTACCTAGTGTATTTAACACCTGCCCAAGTAAGGTTCAATAATATTCATGAAATGAACAAAATACTAATAATGGCTAGAAAAAAATCTAAACATTTTCTTTACTTCAACATTAGATTATACTAGTAAAGAGTATATAAAAGTTTAAAATAAATAAAACCAAAAAGTTTAGGACTGGCACACATAGTTGGCTGCATTGAAACACGGGGGTAATAGCATTGTGGCTTATTACTGACTGCAGGGAATTATAACATGGCCCTCTAAACAAACAGCCAAAAATGAACAGTTGCTGCAATATGCGGGCTACAAACAATCAATAATTGCAATACACAGGCAACAAACAGCCAATTGTTATCACACGCAGGTAGGAAAAAAGAGAGAAAGTGGGGCTTTTAAGGTGTCACTCTAGGCATGGAGAACCTATAATTCTTACGCATATAACTCTTATTTTTTTTTTGCTTAATAAATACCGATTAAAAAAAAGGAGGGGCCAATGTATAAGCCCGTTGGTTTCACATCCACATCAATTTCCTAAACATAATACAGTCTATAATCACCATAGGCATGTAGCCTCACTGGACCACATTCTAGGCTTCAGCATTGTAGTAACCATTTATAAATATTGATAAATAATTGTTGAGTTCATTATATATTTGTCAAACACATGTCAAAAAGTCTTGCATCGATACACCGTGGGTCCAGGCTTCGACACGTTTTGCTAAAAAGCTTCCTCAGGAAGATAGGAGGCTGCCTGTAATATTTAAATATCATGGATGTAACCACATATGACCATCCTAATAATTAACAAAAACAATTACATCACATAGTGGACAGGGTCAGTGACTTAGTGGTGAATCAATCCACATCTCCAATGGGACAAGATCCATCGCACAGAGGACATGGGAGATAATTCTCTCTAAATTTGTCTGGCTTTATCCACTCAATTTCTCGGGTCAAAGCATAGATCAACATCTAGTACTAACATGATAGTCAACACATCTAAACTTACATTTAATTGAGCTAATTTACAAAGATCCTGGACTGCCTCTCCCGCCGATCCCCCTATACATCAACTCACTCCCCCATACATTCAGCCGCATCACATCACACTGCCTATATAACCGGCGTGTGACGTCAGCGGCCAGAGTGGGCTTATGGTCAGCACCTGTGTCCGCTTGCGCGGCACATTGAAACAGGAGTTTTCCCGTAATTCTGACAGGTCCCCTCCCGTCCCGGAGAGAATTATCCCCTTTCTCTTTTGTCCCCCTTCTTCATATAGATGGGGGAGTATGTGTTGAGGGGATACTACTTTTTGTCTTAGGTAGTGCTCATATGTATTTATAATGTGAATTACACATGAATAGCCCCAAGGATATGTAGATACTTTCTAATATCCGAGTATAAATTCTGCAGTATGGATGGACGGAATTTAGCATCTCATCTTCGTAACTCCTGTGCGTCCCTCTTTCCCCATGTCCTCTGTGCGATGGATCTTGTCCCATTGGAGATGTGGATTGATTTACCACTAAGACCCTGATAAAAAGGTTATGCATTTTTTGATGTTTGTTATATGTCCACTATGTGATGTAATTGTTTTTGTTAATTATTAGGATAGTCATATGTGGTTACATCCATGATATTTAAATATTACAGGCAGCCTCCTATCTTCTTGAGGAAGCTATTTAGCGAAACGCGTCGAAGCCTGAACCCTTGGTGCATCGATGCAAGACTTTTTGAGGTGTTTGACAAATATATAATGAACTCAACAATTATTTATTAATATTTATAAATGGTTACTACAATGCTGATGCCTAGAATGTGGCCATGTGGTCCAGGGAGGCTACATGCCTATGGTGATTTTAGACTGTATTATGTTTAGGAAATTGATGTGGATGTGAAACAAACAGGCTTATACATTGGCCTCTCCTTTTTTTTAATCGGTACTTATTAAAGGGGTTCTAAACCCTCCGTTTTTTTTTCCCTATATCTACTGCTAGCAAGCAGTAGATATAGGCAAGAAGTTTTTAAAAAAAAACCCCCGCTTGAACTGGTTTTAAACTTACCTCGTTATCGCTGCTCGTTCCCGCGCCGAGAATCAGGAAGTGATCGTACTGCCGCAAAGGATCTTGGGGCGGGCGCATGCGCAGTTCAGATTCTCGGCCGGGAGACGAGCAGAGACGCAAGGTAAGTCTATGGACGCTTGCACCCAACTGCAGACACCGCTGGATCGGAGAGACAGAGCAGTCAGCGCTGGATCGGAGTGACGTCACACCGCTGGAGGGACAGATGAAAACATGGGGAAAGAAGAAGAAGATCAGAATAAGAGACATAATTTAAGGTGAGTGCTAACATTTACATGGGGGGGGAGTTTAAGCAAAATAAAAATGAATTTCTAAGAGTTATATGCGTAAGAATTATATGTTCTCCATGCCTAGAGTGACACCTTAAAAGCCCCACTTTCTCTCTTTTTTGCTTCAATTTAATTAGGGGTGTGGTGTCCTGTTCTCCCTGGTGGCTCAGAACCATATTTTGTGTATCACACGCAGTTAACAAATGGGCATTAATTACAATATACAGGTGACAAAATTGTGATAATATGTGGGCAACAAACAGGCATTAATGACACTTTGTGGTCAACAAATGGGCAACAGTGACAATACATGGGTATAATACTTTGCTTTTTTTTTGCTCAATATAAAGCTATATTAAAGGAGAAGTTTGGGGAGAAAAAACTACTGTCTAGGGCTGGCGTGGAACGCTGCAGCTGTTTTGGAGGCAGTTTTTGTATCAAGAAGGAATGTAGGTGTTTGATTAGCCACAATCAGAATAATTGGCGATACAGAAGGATACATTTTGTTTAGAAGCTTAGGGACCCTATACCATCTGGTCAGTAATTTGTATCCTGTCTGCTAGAAAGGGAGGATTGGTGTCCGAAGTATAGCAGGTAGTGTTCCTGCATGAAAGTTAGCTTTAAATCTTCCTCCCAATTTTGGAACAGGGGGGGGAAGAATAGTTCTCTGGGGAGGCTGCAAGGAGACTGTATGAAGCATATATTTATAAGCATGTATGTTAAAGTGGTTTTGAATCAAAGACATCCAAAGGTAGTAGGGGATGTTGTGACGGTTTGTAGCAATTTATAGGAATGAATGAAGTGATAGATCTGCATAACTTACCAGCATTTCAGACGGGGATCTAACATCCCTTATGTGTGTGAAATAGTTTTCAGGACTCCTACAGTCATACAATCTGAACTTATTGGTGAGTAGAAAAGGTTTGAACTGGGTTTATTGGATACTGGGTCAAATTCTGGGCTTCCAAACACTGGTGTCATCAGACCCACATGGGTCTCCAAGAGTTTCATGCATTGGGTTGTTTGAATTTTGGGGGGGGGGGGCTTTTTGGGAATCCACCATAGGTTCTGAATGGGAATTAATGCTGCCTTTTGTTCAACTTCAACCCAGCTCTTGAAAGATGATTGTTTGCACCAGTTTAACAATCTAATTAAATACAAGTCTGATGGTAGCTGACTGGACCAGGGAATCAGAGTTCCCTCTAATTTTGGGTGAGCAGAGCTGGAAATTTGGGAGGGTTCGTAGGCACAGAGAAATTCCATGAATTGCAGTCCGCAAGGCATGGAGAAAGGCAGTAGGCATTTCTATATGTAGAATTTGCAATAGGTACAAGAGTCGGGGCAGGATAATAATTTTCCCAAACTATGTGTAGTGTCAATGTTTCCTATCTGGAGGTATGGCCTGGATGGGAAGGGGGTTTAACACCGCGGATGTCAACTGGTTAAGCAAATACTGGCACAAGTATCTCCTCTAGCAATAATTTATTGAAAGGTCCAAACAGAAGTAATAGCTTATTTTAAAATGAAACTGTGACCAGACTTTGCATACTAAAGTGTTTACATATTCCAAACAAACAGTGAAAGTACTTTATAAGACCTCATTCAGCTCTGTATCTTTAAGCATTGGAGAAATATTCAATTTCAAAGTTCACTGAATCTTAGCTATTTTGTATTACAAAAGAATCTGCACCCTGCCAGTCCTATAATGTAGACAACCAGCAGGTGTTTCTCGAAACCAGCTGGAACCCTCATCTACAGTCTTTGTTGGGATCTTTGAGCAAGAACAACTTTACATGAAAATCAGCTACAGAGGTTAAGCAGTGGCTTGTTTTAAAGCCATTTTATTGCTTGTTATGAATATGTAAATAGTTTAACGTCCACAGTCTGGGCGCATGTGCACTTTAAGGGGAATCCTGGTCCCAGACAACTTACACATATTCGTAGTATGTTGTCAGATACATTCCAGACAGCATTCTTCATGCACAGTCCCCAGGCAAGGATACTGGAGACTTTCTGTGCTTAGAAGTAGCATGTGAGTAGGTGAATCCTTTTATATTGGCATGCAGGGGGACTAAATTCTTTATGGCTGCCAAATGGGATCTCTCTGGCTGTTTTTTTTCAAATCAACTTCCTTTTTTTATTTTTAAAGCATGGAATTCAAAGACTGGCAGACCAGAGTTCTTGTCGTGGCTGCATTCTCTACATTTCCCAGAATCATTTGCTCACGCCGCAAAAAAACCTACTTTATGTATATTTTGTATTAGAGTTCAAATTCAGTTAGAAATATATTTTGTTTAGTAAAATGTATTCAATAGTGTTATTATATACTCCAAATATATGTCTCCAAATTGGGAAAGTTGACCAGAATTGACAGAACGGGAATGAAACTAACACCATAATTCCCAAGTATTTGAATCAGAAAAATCATGATTTTTTTTAAAAGTTCATATATACTTTACCATCATAATTCACTGGTTTGGTTCACTAGTGTAATACTTAAAGTTATATGTATGTAGCCCTGTTTGCTAAATTCTGTCCTCAACAACAATCCCACCAGCAGGGTGATCTGCTATGTAGCTCTGATGCTAAGAACTGCAGATCTAGCCATCACTACAAATACTTTTTTGATATTATTGGGCTGGTCGGCACAATGTAAAAAGGATTTGTTATTACTACACGTAGTGGGAATTGTTTCATCAGCTCTTCACTGGATAAAAAAACATTACGATGCAGCTGGGAGTAAGAGTACTCACTGACCCCAGCTATGGGACACTAAGGTACATAGACTCAGCTCCACACCTTCCTATCCTGCAATTAAACGTTCTTTTCTTTCCTCCAAATCAGGTTCCAGTTCCAATACCCCCAGGTCTTCTTTCTACACTTCAGGCTCAGGGGGTTGTAAACACCCTTGGCAGACCAATGAATCAAAACGTCCACATGACGGTCCACCCCCATCAGCTCTATCTGACATGGGGAGATGCCTGATGACTTTCACAGAGATTTGGGAAGCTCACAGAACTGACACATGGGTGGTTATAGGGTTTTGCCTCTGTCCTCCACTTTAATTTTTTACTACCTCTCAGCAGCATTGGGGAACCTTCTTTTCAGCCTTTCAGGGATTGTTGAACGGGGGGGTTATTTACTGTATGTTCCTCCAAACAAAAGGCTTCAATATTTGTATTCATACCTCAATAAACAACTGGGTGTGATAAGTGCTCATTACCAAAAGTAAAGCTGTTTGGGAGACCCACAGATGATACAGATAGCTAAAACTTCCTTAGCTAAAGTTAAATTGTACTAGAGAATGAACACCAGGGTATGATCTGTGCCAATCACAGTGTAACTACTATTTCAGAGATCTGGTATCACAATAATCACAAATCTCTTGTAATAAAGCGGAAGTAAAGTAATTAAAAAAAGAGCCCCCAGAACCTTATAGCTATAATGTTCCAGTATATTAGTTTACCGCACCCCCTAAGGAGTTGCATAAAATAGTATGATGGGTCTTCATGTCTTTTCTTTGTGATGAACCTCAATCAATAAATTCACGACACACCAGCACATTTGAGAAAAAAAAACACCTAGGTCCCAGGGTCGGTTGCTATGGGTTACCGCAGCACAATAATCGCCATGTCTAGGGGTATCCAGATCCACTTTACCAATTAGCGCTTACCACCCTATATGGTGACCGATAAAAGCGATGTCCAGATGGTAGATATGATGCTGAAGAACGTTTATTAACAACTTCAGGGAGAGAGGTTGTGGGTCAGGATCATTCAGGCTAGTGTAGACTCCTTTAAGTGGTAGGACACAGTAACTGTCACCATTCACAGCATGAAGAACACCTGGCACAGCAGCACTTGAGATAGAAGTCACCAGTCATCTTCATGCTTGTCATCAGTAGCTACCACTGGGCCCCCAGCCTCAGTGCAAGTAGATGGCTAGTCCCCAGGCTTCAGGTCTAGCCAAATTAGACAGCCCATAGCAGCCTCCCCCCAGGCAAGGAGGAAGAGAGAGCTCACATGGTTCACCCAAAGTATGTATTTCCTCTCCCAGCACGCACAACTGGCCATTAACCTCCCAGTGATTGGCTAGGGAGACATACCTACTCATAGCAATCTCTCATTGGTTGCTCTGCTCTGTGGCCAGGGTACACCTAGCAGCAGACAAATGTAAACGATCATAGACAGCTTAGGGGAAACCAGATGAGCATAGATTACAAATCAGCATCAGACTGATTACAATCTGACAATAACTAAATGTAATAGCATTCCTGCCTACAGGGTGCTACATTAGCATATTAGAAGCCAACTAACCTGTCAAAGCAATCCCCTCCAGTGCTCCATGTCAACGCTCTCCCTTCTTGCTGATGCTTCCATCTTACGGTCTTCAACCCTAGTAACCAGCATCAACTGATTGCGCAGGTGTGCACCAGGGTTTTGTTATGGGAGCTGACTGTAGCTCAGGGCTCCACTGGGGGAGACACAGTAGGTATCCACCCAGGAGGCAAGGTGAGCCGGGGTAGCTGAGAGCAGCTACAATGTGTACAAGTGTGCACAGAAAGTTTGAGAGAATTGCTGGGAGGAAAAACAGACAGGGGCCCTCAGCCTAAAGGCCAGAGAAGCGGGGTTGCAAGGGAAAATCAGGAGGCTGAAGTAATTGAGTTTAGATGAGAGATGCTGAATAACCCCTTTGTGTTTGTAAACCTTTCATTTAATAAACATGAAAAGGGAAAGCCCTAAAACAAAGATTTTGGTTAGTGGACTACGTCCTTAAAGTTCTACATTTTTGAAGGAAAACCTTCACAATAACGATACACACCTAATTGTTCCTCTAATGATTGAAGGCTAGGGGTATCTTCCCACTTGGGTTTTACACAGCAATAAAGCCTAGACAATCTGTTTTTGATGGGTTTCCTTTTTAAATCTAATAGTAAACACCATTACACAACAAATTAGCTACCTGGCCATCATATGTAACACGACCACTTGTTTCATTAGAAAACAAAAGCCGTTTTGCAGTTCATTTTTAGCACCAGTAGACACAATGCAAGGTTTTCTCATGACTTGTGGTTATCTTCAATCTCAAGCAACACAATTTCCTGGAACAATAAAACTCCCTCCATGCCACACTGGTTAATACTTCGGAGAGTGAGAGGCAACAGGAAATGAGTTGGTTGCTGGCAGGAAGTTGCCACCGCTAGGCCCTGCACTTACTTACACGGCATCTGCACCTTATCACTCACAGATAAATTGAGGAAAGGTCACTGGACTGGAAAAAAACTGTTTACTTCAACATCATTTACCATGAAATAGTACAAGGGAAAAATATGCAGTGTCTATTTATATCTACCATTTCGCATCATCTTAAAGGAAAAGTATGCATAGCAGAGTAAGATATTCATTGTTTCTTAAAGGAGAACTATGGGGAAAAACACTGACCCCATAGTTCTCCTTTAACAAGCAGGAATGGTTTTGCAATCCATGTTCCTTTTGACTTAACATAGCACAATAGAAATGCTTTACTGTGTACCTGTCTGTATTGAACTATTCAGGTCAATATAATTCTCAAACACTGTGGGGACTGCCAAGTATTGAAACAGCTATTATTCTTGTTTCTATTATCATTAGTGCTTTATATTTAATGACAGCATTTTACACAGAATGGCTGCAGAGAGAAGAGCTGGCATGAATGCAAGTGGAAGATGACCATAGAAGAGAGAAATTATGCATGGAAGTGGGGGAAAATTATCATATAGATATGGACAGCAGGTATGAATAGGAGCAGAGGAGAATGGTCATAGAGCAGAGCGATTGGAGAAGGGAATAGAATTGAGCACAAACCATAGAATGTCATGTGTTACAGGGGGAAGGATGCTTACATGCATCAAATAACCATATGTCCAATGAAGAATGTATAAAATACAATCATGCATGTATGTGGACTACAATCTCTGCAGCTTGAAAGTTGCATTGAATTGTGATGGAAGTACTGCCAAACCAGCTGCTGACAAGCCTGAAGTGCTCCCATCACAAATCAATACAACTTTTAAACTGCAGGGATTGTAGTCCGCACATACATGATTGTATTTTATTCTCTTCTTCATTAAGCCCTGATGAAGGGGGTATGTTTTAGACCCCTGAAATGTGTTGGCTACTCTACTTGAATATCCCCTGACTCAAATGAGATAAAGTTGTATCTCACATGTGTCAAACTCAAGGCCCAGGGGCCGAATCCGGCCCACCAGGCCATTTCCTAGACTTCTACTTTCAGACCTAGGTATTAAGTTATTACTAAAACCAGTGACAATCGAATGCAGAGGTAATTATGATAAAGATTAGATACATTTATATAGTCTTACAGGCCCTTTGAGGGCAACCATAATGTTGATGCGGACTATGATTAAATTGAGTTTGACACCCCTGTTGTATCTGAACTATTTTTCATAGTGTTTTAATTAAATTCCTACATCTACTGTGGTTAAAGGGTTATTAAACCCTCAGCATGTTTTGCATATATCTACTGCTACCAAGTAGTAGATATATGCAAAAACCTTTTTTTTTAAAACAAAACTTTTCAAACCGATTTAAACTTACCTGTGTCTTCGCCACGCGCTCCTGTCCGAACATATGAAGAGTCACGGGCAGCCGCAAAGGATCTTGGGGCGGGCGCCTGCGCAGTTCAGATCTCCGGCCGGGTGACGAGGAGGGACACAAGATAAGTCTAGAGCAGCGAGCACCGTGGGACAGGAAGTGCCAGCTAGCACAGAGGAGTCAGCGCTGGATCAGAGACCAGCACCAGCCCTGGAGGGACAGCTAAAAACGACAGAAAAGAAGATGATCGGATCAAGAGGCATCATTTAGGTAAGTGCTTACACTAACATGGTGGGGGAGGGGGATTTTATCCTTTAACGTCACTAAGCTGTCTGGCAGGGTGAGTGAATCTCAAAAACACATGCTACAACAGGTAAAACAGTCTTTATAAATGTCTTTCAATTTAAATTGTAGCTGTTTGCCCGGGGATTGATCCCGCGAGCTATCATGGTATCTGAAGCAGGGTGAACAACACATGGACGGAGGTGATGGAGTTGGGGACGTACAGTCTCTGTTGATTTGTGGGAGGCTGGGTGTTAGCGACATGTAGGACCCCCCCTATCCCCGGTAGTGCGGGTAACCCTGACACTGCTACCCCTCCTAACCATCCTCTAACCCCTCCCCCCTTTTTCGTTTTTTTTCCCCAATGTTTTATTTTTATTAATTTTTATTTTTTTATCCCATCTATACGTTACTCGGGGCCTCTACCCCGCTCGCTGCTTACTGTTACTAATTGGAACAATAATCTGGAGCGCAGACCTTCCATCTCCGCAATTGCCTTATAGGCTGATAGTTGGGATAAGAGGGGTAGAATGTGTAGTCTTCTGGCTCCTGGAGGGTTTGAATCTATAATGTAAGATTACATCTGCTATGATTTTATGTTTGTCCCGATTACCTGTTGGACTGATGTAATGTGAACCAATATCTTTACATTGTGTGTTACTTGTGACATTTCAATAAAAACATTGAGACAGAAGTTGTAGCTGTTTGCTTTTAAATAGAGTTTATTAGTACAGCCTCAAGTCACTGCATATGCAGTTGTTTTATGTCTCAATTACAAGACATATGGCTGCTGTTTTGAGTTCATTCACAATCTGCTAAGGCAGGATTGGATAGAACTTGTTGTAAACTATATTTTACCCCTTGTTTTTATTCAGGTTAAATTCTCTCTGAAACTTCAACATTCATATTAGACAGAGCATCTGGATGCAAGGAACACGCTGACCTACAGACTGGTACACAATTGTCTTCCTTTCCGTGAAAGTGTTCAAACTCACAAGTGTTTTACTAATCTCTGCTAACATTTTGTTATTATTTTGCACTTGACCTTTCTGAAACAAACAGGTATCAGCAGCTGTGTGAAAAGGAACATTTGTTTCGGAAGGATTTTCTCTGTTATCAGCCCTTGATCAATATCACCCTTGGCATCCTGAGTGTTCCATTGTTCTGCAGAGTTAAAACAGATGTGTTCTGTTTGTAAACAGAGATCCATGGTGGTCTATTGTCCATTGACGCAGCTGTACTGAAAATCTTGACTTTTATTACCTTTGATTTTTATAACATTTTAATATGCATTGTGGGAGAATCCTGTATTTTAGGTGCCTATAGACGTGGGATGCAGTGAGATTGTGATTGTTTTTTTTTTTTATAGAGCAGCCTTTGTCAACTAGAATGTATTCTCGCTTTCTCAGGGGTGCCTCCAAAATGTTCACACAGCTTTATGACTTTCCATGGTGCAGGTGGGCTGGCTGCAGTACCATGTAAACAATTTGGAAAAGGAAAGAAGTTCACCTCCGTCCAGGCCTGCTCCACCTCCCACCCTCTGCCACTCTGCCGCTCCTGCTGGGCTGGCAAGACTTTGATGTGAAGGAGGGACTCTGATATGAAAGGGGGGCACTGATGTAAAGGGGGGACTCTGATATGAAAGGGGGCACTGATGTAAAGGGACTCTGATGTGAAAAGAGCTTTTGATGTGAAAGAGGAAGACTCTGATATGAAAGGAGGGGGTATTGTGATGTGAAAGAGGGGCCTCTGAAGTAAAGGGGGAACACAACCTTTTTTGTGTTTTGCGTGGAGTCCTACCTTAAAATCCATACCAGACCCCTATCTGCAGTTTTACATTTATGTTGTTTACATTTTAGACAGGCATACATACCTACTAAAGGGTGCTGGTTCTTGATAAAGATTGAGAAACACTGCTTTAATTAGAGCCAGTCTGCCTGAAAGCAGTTATTACAGCTTTTCTGTCTCTTCAGCTAACACCTTGCAAAATAACTCTTAGGAGCAAATAGCCATATTATTATTATTATTATTTTTATTGGCACCCACTCTGAAACAATATCTGTAGGCCTTTACTCTTAAAGCAACAGAGCACTTTATTGTTTTTCATGGTGTAAAAAAACTTTCTGTAGATCACCTACACCAGTGGTGGCGAACCTTGGCACTCCAGCTGTGCCAAAACTACAAATCCCAACATGCATCTACCTCGGGAAGTTATGTATGTGGCTGTCAGAGCCTTGCAATGCCTCATGGGACTTGTAGTTCCAAAACAGCTGGAGTGCCAAGGTTCGCCACCACTGACCTACACCTTTTTCCAGCAGTCACACAGGGAATGGCACAGAGCTGGAGCTGAGACACAATTACACTTGAAGGATACATTTATACAGGCTGAGGGAGAAAGTGACCTGAAACATGTGTGATAGCAGAGAGTATCTCCAAAAGATAGAGTGCTGGAGGTGTGCTCTAATGTAAAAACAATTGAGGGTGCCATTTGATTGTTTGTGGAACCTGCAAGGCAACCACAAGCACAGATAACCTGCAGTGTTTTACCAAAGTGTTTTTCTTAAAGTAATAGCTTTTTGTGGACTGTAATCTAGATCAAGGACTGCACAATGGTGTTGAATTTGTAAGGATTACACCACAAAATAGATTTATATAACAATGCAGCTCTATTGAAAACAGTGATTCAAAATATATATATCATGCTACAACATCAGACATCCCAACTCTCCTGGACGCTCCGGGAGTGTCCCGCTATTGGATAGCGGCATGAGAAGGACACCTCCCTGAAATGGCTTCTTTCAGGTTGGGATCCCTGCAACATCAAATACAAAAAAGTGTCCATCAACAAGATATATTAAGAGTCATGTGTAGAGACATATAATAACACTGTAATGTGATCCAATTATAGGCAGGTCCCTTTGCTTCACTCCACATATCCAGGTGATCTATGAAGCAACTTTCAGCGCAAAGCAGTGCTCCCATAACCACACTTAGTTCTGCTCAAGTTCTAATAAGGGCCGTAACCAAAATATTTTAGTATGGTCACTCATGCCTTCCCAAACACTGTAGGGACAATGATCCGCTTCACCAGTAGCAAGATATCTTGCAGCTCCCCTGATAATACTTCGCTCAGAAAAGAAGATGAAGACACATAGTGTAGTCCCATTTTAAAACCATTTATTCAAGAACAAAAAGCTACTTGCATATAAAATCCTATTTTCTGACAGTGATTCACCGTCCACATAACCGGAAAAATAAGGAATACACCTCCAGATGTAACCAAACTGTCAGCGCTCTTACCGCTCACCGCCTATTTCCTCACTTTCTGGGGACATTGTTGGCAAGCTCCACCTAGGGTTAATGGACACTTTTATGTATTCGTTGTTGTAGCATGGTATATATAGTGGGGGGAATTGATCAAAACTGGAGCAGACACAATCTGGAGCAGTTGCCCATGGCAACCAATCAGCATCTCTCTTCAGTTTGCTCAGGTAAGATGTGAAAATGAGACAGAGTAGCTGATTGGTTGCAGTGCAAACCTGCTCCAGATTTTCTCTGCTGATAAAGTCCCCTTACTGTATTTTGAATCATTGTTTTCTATAGTGCTGCACTATTATTATATAGAGTTTCTGTGTATTTTCACATTTAAGTGTTAGCAGCTAGTTAAATATTCACAATTTGATAAGCGCGGAAACCTATAACAACAACCTTAAAAGTGATTGTCTATTATTTTATAGAGCAAGTGCACTGGTCACACCTCAATGGGTATCTTCTACAGACTTTTTTCTGTATGCACTATTGTAAGTGACTGTTCTAGGTTTGTGAAGTGTGCTTTCGATAAAAAGCAGTAATGTTGTTGACTACATAAGAATCTCTGTGTCCTTTACTGATTGAAAAAAGTAGTGGAGAGGGGAGATAAGAGGAGGGAGGAAGAACAATCTACTGTAACCTTAGCAACCTATGTACCATGGTATATGCTAGGACATGTTGCAATATCATCCCTATAATTTGCAGTGTCTTGAATAAGGTTGTTGAATCTCAACCAATTTTGTTTATAATAAAAAAAACATAACACAGCTATTGCTTTTTACTCATCAATGAGATATTTCCTGTCCTGTACATTTTGTAAATACATTGCAGTGCTGAAACCTTTTCCGAGCAGACATAAAAGGGGACATTATGCAATTGTTTTCATTGAGTATTCCACTGAGGCAGTCTTGCCAAGCCCTCACAAGTTCTATGCTTGGAACAGTACTCATGCAGAAGACGCACTTTTAATCACTCCTAAGACCTCCAGGGGCTGACAGTCAGACAGCATGGAGCAGAAATTAGACAAATATATCTCAAAACTTTAAAACAAACAGTGGCTTAATTGTTAATTTGGTACTCATTTGCAGAAAATAATCTTTCCTTGAGCCTCATATTCCAGTGGTGCCTGGGGAGAAATGGCATGTGTCCAGAAAATGGAATTAAAGAATTAGACAACTACAGATTAAACAATACCAGATACATGTAAAAATATCTATTTAGTCCACACATTAACTGAACCAATGATGGTATTTTTGTAATGCATCATATTTTATAGTATATAGATCCCCTATGATGGGACTGTTACATATAGGCCAAAGTAATAACTTAAAATGCAAGCTTCTTTGGCAACTAGGTTTGTTGCAATTAGGCATGTATTTCTTTTAATCAAAAACCCTTTATATTATGACCACCAAAATCCCTAGTGCGATTCCGTTCACATAAAACATTAGTACACATAGAACATTATTCCCAAAGCCCTCCCTTTTTAGGGAAAAGGGCATGTCACACCACATGCAAATATGGCCACCATGCATCAAATAGCACAAACATATACTAATTTATTGAAAAACATAGAATCAAGTTTATAAAAACACGCAAAATACATTGTCTAAAAACCCACGATGACTTAAAAATCCCCATAGTCCTTGTCTAATGCCATGTAACTTAATATAGTCTCTTGTTAACTTACTTTTAGTCAGGGGCGTAACTAAAAAATCACAGGGCCCCATAGCAAAATTTTGTATGGGGCCCCGTGATTGCTAGTTATGCCACTTGCGGAGCCCACCTGATATACCAAACAGCCCACCTGAGAGTGACAGCCAGCACCCTTACATGCCATAGAGACCTAGGCGGCCCACACGTCATCAGAGGGATGCCCTGGCCGGGCCCCCCTGTGCCCGGGCCCCATAGCGGCCGCCGTTGCGCCACTGCTT
The DNA here is from genome assembly GCF_000935625.1 of Nanorana parkeri. Taxonomy (NCBI): domain Eukaryota; kingdom Metazoa; phylum Chordata; class Amphibia; order Anura; family Dicroglossidae; genus Nanorana; species Nanorana parkeri. Next base: position 99,145 of record NW_017308442.1, on the reverse strand, counting down.
TCAGTATATCCTTGTAAGGGGAATCAAAAAATGAATATTATACATTTCTCAAAGTTCAGCTTATACAGGCGTTCCACTCAGAGTGAATAATTCCAATAAAACAAAGGTTTCAATCACAAGTGTTCCCAATTAGAATGTTAAAGGAGGGGGTATTGCATAAGTGTCTTAACCCCGGTAACTTAGTTTCCTTTTCACAAGTTTCCAAAGTTCAGGCCGGATAATCATAAGGACCCATTAGTTGTATTTCTATTTAACTACATATCTTGACACTTTAAATCATATAAACAACAGCCAAAACATTTACATAGTGGCCATACCGAGACAGTACATTTTCAAAATTCTGTATATATATATACTGTGTGTGTATATATACACTGAGTGGCCAGATTATTATGACCACCCCATCAGTACTTCATTGGGCCATGAGATGACTCCACGAGATGACTTTGTTGGGCCGCCTCGTGACTCCACGAGATGTTGAAAGGTGATGCAAGGAATCTGACACTGCACTGTTGCCCTTCTGTTGTCTTGTACCAGTCTTGCCACTCTCCGTTCTGCCCTAACATTGACTAGTCGCTGACGGCCACAATTTGCACGTTCAGACCCAGATTTTCAGCTTTAAGTACAGTCTTTAAACACTTTAACAACAGCTGCTCTTCAACATTTAACAAATTCTGCTGTTCTGCTGATACTCGCTCCATGGCTCCGAGCGCCAAAAATCATCCCCACGTTCAAAGGCTGTTAAAACACGTTGTTTCCCTGTATCTTCAGAAAAAAATCAATTCTACTGTCGTGGTAAACAACCTGCTTCCCTATTTATAATGGTCTGGCCCTTTGGCAACTTCACGCTCCGGCTCCATACTGATTGGCCGGGAAGCTAGCTTCCCAGCCAATAAGCATCAAGCTGGCTTCCCCGCCAATCAGGAAGCCGGGAGGTGGGACATTTTGTTTGGGCAGCTAGATGACGATTTGCTGGGAAGTCGCAAGTCATTACCAGCCGCCCGGCTTCCTGATTGGCCACTGGAGGACTGCTTTTGGGGCAGAAAAACTACAGTAAACCCTAGACAGGCTAGGGGGGACCATTCTATTCAGCGGCTCCTTGGGAGATGAGTGCTAGATACTATATATATATATATGTGTGTGTGTGTGTGTGTGTGTGTGTGTTTTCTTCACAGAAAGGGTCAAAAACTGAGGGCTTCATTAAGTCCTATCAGTTTCGTGACCTCCAATTCCCAAATTCATTTACTCTTTTTCTGTAAAACCAATTGGTTAAAGTTTCCTCCACTGGGAATTTTTACTATTTTTTCTACAACCCAGAATTTCAACAAATCAATGTTTCCCTCCTGTTTGAATATAAAATTTATAGCTATTGGAGATTAGAGGTTGAATGTCAAAATATAATGTACATGATCATAGATCCTGTATTTCTTTTATCAAGAGGCTCACACAATCTCTTCATGTATATTTATCTTAGCAAAGCTAGTCAGACGCTGCTGCTTCCTGGCTTATGCTTGAACTTTGTAAGCAGGAAAGGCTTGTAGGGTCAGCTTGGAGGCTTATAGCCTTTTCAGCATGTTTTAACATTTTAGCCAGCTTATGGCAGACTATGAAATTATTTAACAACATATGTGCTACAATAATTATTCACTGCCTAAGAAGATCTCTTTTCTAATGTTGATTATGCTCTATTCCTGTCAGATCTTTGCTTTCATACAATTATCAATATGCTACTGAGTTGCTGGGTGGAAGTTGACCGTGGTCTAGCTAAATTGGAATAGCACAAAGTATCTACCTGTAAGAAATATGCTCACTGGAGTAGAGGTCAATGTGGACGTTGGCAGTGGAAACACAATCAGGAAGTGAATGTAATGGGTGGAGGCAGAGAGTTAAATAGGTAAGGATTTACAGTTTGGCATAGTAGATATATTCAAGGGACTTTGTTATCTTTTAGCAGAGCAACAGTACCAAAGACATGAGTGGCAAAGACAATGATAAACACTATAGCATCTGGAGGATGGTTCTAGTTGATGGAAATAATCTTATTCTTTGTTTGTATATAGTTAATATTTTGAGCAGGTAAAAGTGTGCTTTTTAGAAGGTTCTGAATAAATGCATAAACATGTATCTGGCTGGCAAGGTGTACCATTTGCTTGTACTCTATTGTCCTTCCACATTAAGTAGTTCCACATTAAGTAGCAGTAGTGGGCTGGTCACATGGTCTGTATCTGCTACACTGACACATGCTAGGAGAGCCTGAACAGTTCCAGTGTCCACTCTTACCAAGGCTGACTATAGCCTACATACTCCAGGGATTTAACAGCTATACTACTTGCTTAGGATATATATCATAATAAGAAAAGTGTTCTTTTTTATTTTATTCTTTATAATCGTATAATCTTGATACCTAACTTTGTGTTTCCCTTTTTCTACTTTTTCTTCCAGGGACCCATCGTATTCCACAATCAAGCATCTTGAAATCTGATACCTAATATCACTAATTTGAGGCATCTTGTTACTAACCCATATTTTAAGTAGTTCTTTAACCACTTCGTGACTGGAGACGTACACAATGTACGTCCCACCACGAAGTGCCTAAATGACTGGCCACGTACACTGTACTGACCAGTTATTTGCGGCTCTGTAATGCTGGTAACCGCTGATTCTCAACGGTTACCATTTATTAATGAATGCCTCAGTATTGAGGCATTCATTAATGAAATAGTTAAGTTTTTGTAAAAGCTTCTTTCTTTCATTAATGAAAGAATGAAGCCATTACATCAAAATACTGGATCGCTAAATAGTGATCCGGTATTTGACAGCAGAGAGATAACAGAGAGGTAGCAGAGTGAGTCACCTCTCTGCTATTCGTTTTGACAGCTCCATAGACTAGCCCGATGTTTATGAAGCTGTGTGATACATTTCAGGCACAATGTTACAATGTATCTCTGTGCACGACCAGATACCTATAGTGAGATCTGATTCTGACATGGTCAGAATCAGTCTCTAAGGTTAATATTAGCTGTTCCTATGTGTGGAGCAGCCTAATAATAACCAGAAATTAAAAAAGTTAATATTTCAAGCAGTCATAGGACTGCTTGATATAAATTGACAAAAAAAGTGTAAAAAAATAATAAAGTGTAAAAAAAATTAAGAAAATAAAAATGATATATAAATATATTTTTTATACTATAATTATTTTTAAAACATTTCTAAAAAATAATAATAATCAAAACTTGTGAAAAACGTATTTTATTTAAGTTTTTTCCTCATTCTTTAATATTTTATTTGAACTAAATGAGGCGTTAGGTACACGTTTGATATAATTTATATAGCCCTATCTGTCCTCTAATAAACAATATATAATATGTGTGGGTACATTTAGTAAGAAAGTATATTACTGCCGTGGAAGAATCACACAGCAAAAATGTAAAAAGTGTGTCAGTCATTTATGAACAGAAACTGAAAACAAGCTCAGTCATGAAGGGGTTAAATACAGTTAGAATTGTCAAAACCTCAAAATTTCCTGGGGAACCGATGGAAACGATATTATGTCAAACAAGATTGTTACAGTATGTCTTGCCACCCCGACAATTAAACAAACTGCAGCTTGACCCCAAAAACAACATGTGATTTATATTGGGGTTAATAGCACTGTATTTTAGGCAATGACCATCACTATTGCCTGTATATTCAGGTTGCACACCAGGTATAATTGTCCTGTTCCTCCATTTAAATATACTTCCCTATGGTCACTTATCCAAACTGTCTTGCAACTCTCCTATACTTCTAATTATTACCCCATATTAGTAAACTATTCTTCAACTTTTATTATAAATTTCCCTAAATTTATGATGGTTGTGAGTTAGTATATACTGTACATCATCTAATGGGAAGCTTTTCCGTGAAGCCTTACTCATCTTGAAGGCTTTTCATGATTAATCTTAATTTACTTTCGGCGTACTGGCATTCAGCTTTGATTTCCTTAATGTAATTCATTATTTGTCTGTAGAAAAAATGTAACTTAGGTATTCCTAAATTCTCCTTTAGATCTTCAAATGAAATCATATTACTTTACCCATCAATTGCTATGGTTGGGCTGTTGGTATTTGTATGTATTGGAACCTCATGATCAATTAAGGATGATCTCTGATTCTACCTTTTGTAAGGCTCTGTTAGTGATACTCAACATGCATGCCGTCCCAACTGAGTCCTATGACGAAACATGTAGACGAGCGTGTGTACGTTACATAGTTACATAGTATTTGGGATTGAATAAAGACCTAAGTCCATCAAGTCCAACCCATATCGGTCCGCGCATCATCTCTTTCTTAGGAGTACTTGTACCCCTGTATATTACGGTCCCTCAGGAAATCATCCAAGAGTTTCTTGAACATTTCCACACTCCTGGCTGAAATCACTGCCGATGGCAGTGAGTTCCAGACCCTTACCGCTCTTACCGTGAAGAACCCCCTTCGTCCCTTGTGCTGGAATTTGTTTTCCACCAATTTTAGGTGGTGGCCTCTAGTTTTTGTAATGGAGTTAATCTTAAAGAGTTTGTTGCCAATTTTGCTGTCGCCATTGAACATCTTGTACATGAAAATCATATCCCCCTTAATCTCCTTACTTCCAACGTGAACATGTTTAAATTAAATGAGCCATGTCTCATAGTTCTGGTAGTTCTGGTTGAGATCACTAAATCCCAGTCTTTACATAGAAGGAGCACATCGTGTGGTGTTTATATGCGATTTGATTTTCACTCTTGTGAGTATTTAGTGACCTTTTCATAAAGTTTTTATTGGCTATACTGCACTATGAATGTACCCATTTATTTCCTCTGAGCTATTTTTGGTCGCTTTCTGGACCTCCTTTATGAGGAGACCTGAAGTGGAGAAGTTGCAGGGTTTTTATATCTGTAAAGAGCCGGAGGCGGTGGTGTTGCTGAACGTCTCCCACAGAGATTGTTGAGAGGCAGAACAACAATTGGATACACCCTAAGTGAGTTTACAAAGGCTATCTGGTGAGTGCGGACCTTTTCTGTTAATAAACGTGGATCACTGAGAAGCATGGAGCACTTTAACTTCACATATGGACGTATTGATTTTTTGAATATTACTTTTTACTTCATCTTTAAAGGACATTTATCATGACACTTTACAGTACACTTCAAAGATTGTTGTTTATATGATTACTTTAGTTATAGGACATTTATTTATTTATATACACATGCAACTCGTGTACATCATGGGTTTGTACCTTTGCTGAGATCGTATTTTCTTGTAGATATTCATCACTTTGTTATATCCCCTTCTTGAGTGTAGTGGATTCTGAGAAAACTGCATCAAAGACACAATTTCTAGATTTGTATTACATTTTGTATAGATCACTCACTTGAGCGCAGTGTAATTTGGATTTCATTGAGCTAATTTGTGTGTATTCCATACAAATTGAACACAGCAGTCGGGTGTACCACTATAAGCGTATTACCAATTGTCGGGTCCCGGTCCATAGGCCACGTCGGTTCCCGGTCCGTGGGACACATCGAGTCCTGATCCAGGCTCCGGTGTGGGGACGCACACGGAGGGGACGTCCGCCGGCACATCCAGGCCACGCAGGCGCAGACCAGAAGACCTGGCGGGGTCATGCGGCGTGACGTCATCGCACGGTTAAGTCCCGGTGACGTCATCACGCCGGCGCATGCTCTGTAACGCATCCCCAGGGCTATATAAAGCACCTCAGGACGCTCATGCAGTGCTGAGTGATCTTCAGCCTGTGTGGATGTCTGTACCTTGCTCCTGTCTCCTGAACCCTGTGATCTGGCTTTCCTCCCTGACGCTTCTTTGGATTAACCCTCGTACTGCCTTTGCACGCCTGTTATCGACCCGGCTTGCTTCCTGACGCTTCTTTGGATTAACCCTTGTACTGCCTTGCCCGCCTGTTATCGACTCGGCTTGCTTCCTGACACTTCTTTGGATTATCTCTTGGTACTGCCTTGATTGCCTGTTATTGATCCGGTCTGCCTACTGACTACCCAATTGGTTGTCTCTGCTCATCATAGCAACCTAGGATCAGCACCTGTGCACCCCCTGCCTGCGCACACTGTCTACAACCCCAGTGGTCACAGACGGGGTTGCAAGGGAGGTCCTCCTCGTCAACGCGGACCCACACCACAACCCTAACACCAATACTGTGCACAACTTAGCGCAGGTCCATTTAAACATATTTAAGTGTTGTCTTGGATCAGAGGCATACAGCAACAAGTCATCTGCATAAAACAAAATATTAAATGTTGCAGGCTCCACTACAATACCTGGATAATATTTTTAAAATATACAGGCAAGTGGATCCACCACCATTTTAAAGATCCATTCATTTATAATCAACCTTGAGTTAGAAGTCTAATAGATGTGCCAAATTTGTCCAGAGTTTCTGTAATGTTCCCCCCAGTGGATACTATCAAAAGTTTTTCTTGACGTCAAACAAGACCAAAGTTTCCAGTTCTCCAGTTACAACTCTTCCACAATTATTTTTACATAAAAAGGATCCAATTTCTGCTTACAATTGAGTTATGTTTCTTACTGAAGAGTGGCTTGGCATAAAGTCTGTGTGGGCTACATGTATCAAGCCTCCAATTATAGTTCTCAAATGTCTCACAAATAATCTTAAACACCTGATAAGGATATTTTCTTGGTTTCAAAAGCAGTGTTGTTTTAGCAATGATTAATTCTTTTAGGGTTATTTTATCTTATCTTCAGAATATAATGTGTTGTATATTGCCATTAAACAAGGGATAATTAATAGGCAAAACCTTTTCTTTAGTTTTGAATGGCATGGGGAAAAGTTAGACCTTCTGTCATAGTTTTTGTCCTGGCTTATTTGTCTTGATGACTATTGTCACATAGGCAGGAAGTGAGGGGAATTCTAAAATGTTAGAGTTGTCCAAAGAAACAAAGGGGGAATATCTCTTCCAATGGGGACATCTGTTTCAGGGACAACTGTCTAAGAAGGGAATCTCCATCAGTTTTGCAAGATTTCCTCTAACTTCTAGCTAGGTCTCTGGGACCTGCCCCAGTGAAGTGAAATTTCCACAATGGTACACAGACAGCAAAAAATAAACTGATGGGTTTTAACCCTTCCCTACTCTATCCAAACTAAAAACAAAATGTATTGGCTATACATACACTTTAAATTCCCTATAATTTTAGAAATTTCTGAGATATACCCACCAGGGCCTGGAGTCTTAAATTCCAAAATACTATTTATTATTTATCTAACTATTTTACTGCAGTGGAAACTGGACAATATGATGTATAACAAAGTATACAGTGTCTGTGAAGGGAATACGCAGTGCATACAGTGAGTTAGGCTCACAGGCAACAACTGCATACGGTATGGTGTATAATGCACCAACATTTTTTTATAGTTGTGGTGAAAATAATTCAAGGTTTCCAGCATGTTTAGAGTGTGTGGGTCCTGGTTAACCAGGGGAAGATGAGACACTGGAGCAATGGTTACAAACAAATGACATGACCACACAATGCATAAAACCTTAGAAAACAATATGGTGCAAAAAGTAGTACCCTTCGCCATGTCACAGATTTGTTAGGTATGGGTAATGAGCATACTGTATGCGTGTGGACAAAAGTGTAAGGGCTGTCCAAAAGGGCAGCCACAGATAGAGGTACAATAAATTGAAACACAGCTAGAGGCCCAAGATTGCTCAGCAAATTACTGTATATGTGAAATTATATTCCAGCATATCAACTTGCTTTCTAATCTCAGTAATAATTTTGAACACTGCCAGTGCTGTGCAAAGCTGGTTAACCCCAGAGAAGCACTGTAAAACTCTTGGCTTTTATGATATCTAAGGTCATTTTGGCCCTTCACAAAGTGACATTTTAAAATTCCTCATACATTTCCTCCATCTCCCACATGTAGCATTTTGTCTTTCAAATTCTTACTTATGATGTTTATCTTATCTCTAAAACACTCACAATAAATTGCAGCAAAAATATTTGGCTATCCTAGGAGGAAACAATTAGTCATTTATATAGGAAGATGTATAGATTAGCACAACAAGAATCAGCACAAATATTTGTGATACCCATTAAGATTGATAAACTTATAAAATATAATTCCTGAAACCTTTTCTTTTGCGTTTTGACTGATTACAATATATTTGTTATATACCTATGTATTTAGTTATTATAACTTCTTTTCATTTGTAAACAACTTACCAGTGCTGGTAGTTTTCTGTACTGGGTTTTCTGTGCCAAAACCATTCTAAATAACTAAGGCTCTTCAAAACTATACTTAACATTAAAACACCCTACCCTCAACAGTCAACCAAATCCCTATATAAATTCACCCTCAATCCCCCTTCCTCTTTTAAACACTGAACACTTAATCTTTGCTTGCTTTTAACCTGCCCTTAGTGCACTATTTTTTACCCTGACACCAACGATAAGGCACTATTCCTTTCATTGACACCACTGATGGGACACTATTCCTTCCACGGACATCAATAATGAGCACAATTCCTCCCACTGACACCAAAATTGGGCCACTATTCCTTTCACTGACACTAATAATGGGGTACTATTCCTCTAAATGACACCAACTATGAGCACAATCCCTCTCACTGGCGCCAGGGATGGGGCACTACTTTTCCCTCTGACACTATTGATGACATGCTATTCCTTCCACTGTCACCAACAAGGGGGCACTAATCCTCCCACTGACACCAAGGATGGGGCATTTTTTCTCCTTCCACTGACCACAGGCAGGTACTTTTTTCAGGTTTTTAGTATTTTTTGATCTACATTTCTCTCTAAAATAAAACCTGGTGATCTTTCCTTGAAGGTTATTGTTCTGTGCTCTTGTCTCCCAACTATTCTCCTGCATTGTCACTCTATCATATAGGCTTCCAATGGAGACTACAAGTGACCATTTCAAAATACATTAAGCAGGCATCGTCCACTATTGTCACCATAAGAAAACCTGCCCTGAGAATAGTTATGCAGCCATTTCTGAAGAGAACATGAATGTACACAGATTGTGGCTGCAAATAGGATACAGGAGATCAATGGCAATTAAAGGATGCCATAAAGGATGAAAGAAAGGTGAAATAGTATTTTTTTAACAGAAAGATATAGTTTTTTACAGCAATCTTTCTACAGCTTTTTAATTTTTTTTCGAAAGTCAACTTTTTTATCCATTGCACCTTGTCTCAATAACAGCTTTTCCTGTAATCTAGTAATCAAATGTTGGAGAGGATGGAGTATGCCTATTGAACTTAATAGGCTTTTGTTAGACTAGAAGTACAATATGTGCCTAGGCACTGTCGCATATGAGGTTATATAAGAGGTTTACTGCTTCTAATCAGAAATTATTTGATATTTGTTAATGTATTTACTTTGTCACAATGAACTGTGCCAATAAACCCCTGTAAGATAGTGTACTTTCAAAATACAGTTTTTGCCTTCCAGCTTTATAGTAGTAACGCCCAGCAGTTACTGCACATTGTTGTACATAAAGTATGTATTTTTTCTGGCCTGGCAAATAATGGAGGCATTAACCAAGTATTTAGATGTATCCTATATAGCAGTGCTCCCCAACCTTTTTATCGCCGCGGACCGGTCAACGTTTGATCATTTTACCGCGGCCCGCTGAGGGGGGG
>NW_017308442.1:86984-87462 GCF_000935625.1 Nanorana parkeri | reverse complement strand
GGGGGGGGGGCGTTGATTCTCCAATCCATTTCAATGGAGCTGTTCACATCTCGCCGCTCAATATCGCTCAATATCGCTTGTAGCTTGTCGCTGTAGCTTATCGCTCCTACATGACCCTTTTTTTGAGCGATTTCGAGCGATTTTGCTCCTGATTGCATACAGCCCAATAGGAAAAAGTCGCTCAATATCGCTTGTCGCTCAATATCAGAACTATGGGGTTAAGTCTTTTCCCCATAGTTCTCCTTAGGGTAACGGGAGGACACAAACTAGCGTCCTCCCGTCACCCTAGGCTCAGTATACCGCGAGCTGCAGCTCGCGGTATACTGAGACGCCGCAGTATACAGCGAGCTGCTGCTCGCGGTATACTGAGATGCCGCAGTATACAGCTAGCTGCTGCTCGTGGTATACTGAGATGCCGCAGCTGAACAATTGTGCCGGGATCCACCCAGCTGCGTCGCGGCTGACTGCTTGGCTAGAT
>NW_017308442.1:60545-86946 GCF_000935625.1 Nanorana parkeri | reverse complement strand
GAGAGCCGTGACAGGATCGAGAGGTGAGCGAACGCCGGTATGTGTTCGCTCACCTCCCGATCTACTGAGCCGACCTGTGACAGTCTCATTGTCACAGGTCGGCTAGAACTATGAGGTGAGTGGAAAGCACTCACCTCATAGTTCTCCTTTAATCAGTCTACCTACATTATTCCTCTCTGGTCACTAGATGTCTCCCTCCTCAATTAAAAGTATACATTGTGCCTCTCCATTAATGAACATCATACAATGGAATAATGGTATATTAAAGAATGCAAAAACAATTGTATAAATATAAAAATAAAGATATAGAAAAAAATATATACAAATATTAATGCATTAAACTAGAAATGGAATAACCACAAAGAGGGGATTTATATTTTATATATCTTTATATTCATACAATTGTTATTGCATTCTTAAGAGTAAGAGTCAGCTGGGTGAGTTGTTGACTGTCCCAATGGGCCATAAATAGGAGGCTCTTGTTCCGTACAAATTCGGAATGAATGACGCTGTTGTTTATCTTATAACGCCAAAGTATTTATTTAGCAGCTAATATGAAAGTTACTTATTACGCACTTCCTCCCAGTTGTGTTTTTTAACGGTATATTATTCCCAGGAGACAAACTTAAAGAACTAACTTTTCAACTAACATAACATTTCAAAGTGAAAAGACTAAGGACAACTGGATGCCTAAAGGTTACCCTTTGAAAATCCAAAGTAGGCATGATAATATATACTTCCACTGGGTATAATTGCGTGTTACTCTCTTTACCAGCTCTCGCCAGTCATGGTTTCCCAATGACTGTACATTAATACCATGTATGCTGTTGCCAACCTGTCTAGAATACGATGTCACATCCTTGGGGTGGTTTCTGGATGTGTGAAGTCGATAATTTATATTTACTAATATGCACCTTGGTCTACCCTTGGAATGTTATTTTGTCTCCTTCTTGGGCCAAATGCTAAGGATAGAACAATAGTATATACCGTGACTCATTGAATGTATTTTTATTTTAGTTTTTTACTTCAACTTTTTCATTTCCACTCACACATCCCTGTGACCTGCGCGTCACCAGATGAATATCCCAACTTATCCAGCGTTTTTAGGCTAAAGTTACATTGACCACAAATCTGAAAATGTGCATGTAAGCTTTTGACTGTGACTTTGGATCTAGTTCCTTTCCTGAGGCATTTTGGCTTTTTAAAGTACCATTAGTGGTTCACTTGTTTTTGCTTGCTGCCTAAAGTTCTACCTGCAAGCTGATCACCAGTTTAAAAACAAAATGAGCAGACTAAAAAAATTGGAAAAGCATCTTTTGTTGCAATACTTTCCTTTAATCCAGTGATGTCTCTCATATACTGTCTGCTCTTCCATCAGATACAACTTCTTCTCAGGGCTGAATGACAGCCAGCATCATTCAACTTCAGCCTGTGAGCACATACAACCTGTGAGCCCAGGCTGTCTTAGACATAGCCCCTGGGGTTGCATCGTCACACTGGCCTGGGCTCAGAGTACTACTGCACTAAACTGTGCTCATTAGGGCAGGAGTATGAACTGTCCACCAGCGCCGCCAGAGGAAAAGACGAAGCCCTTGTCACATAACCCGGACCAGCCTGGAGACCCTTGGGAAATGTGTGCATGCTTTCATTAATTGAAATAAGTGTTAGCCCGGAAATCAGGGGGGAAGAGGTCACCCATTCAAAACAGTAATTTTGCTTTAACCTCTTTACTCCCAGAATCTGTACATGGACCTTGTCCTGGAAGGTGCCCCATGCTGGAAGTACGTGTATGTACATTTACAGGTCTATTCACAAAAGGGTGAAGAGTTTGGAGATGGCAGGAGAAGTGAACAATCTAGGCCAGAATAGCGGAGCTGGAAAGTGAGCTGAATTGGAGAATGTTTTCCAGTTCATCTATGTGGTCCCAGATTGTTCACTTCTCCTGCTAAACTCTTCACCCTTTAGTGAATAGACCTGTTAATGTTTACAGCTGCCATACCCTCTGGAGATCACTCTGACTGCTGTGGGGGGCAGTAAGATTTGATTGGTAACCACTCAGAGAGAGTATGGGTCAAATCCTGGACTTGAATAACCTTTCACTGCCACCATAGTAGCCGTGATGCGGCAGTGTAGTAAAAAAAATGATTTAAGCTAAAGCTTTGCAGATTTACTGTAGAAATGATCCAGGTGGCTATACAGTCAACAAGTTACTTCTACGTATGTTTGAGCAGGTGATCGGGCACCTCCCCTGTGCCCATACCACAGGAGAGGACACAAGGATGGAAAGTGGAAGTTTTAGGTTTTGTAGGTGGTGGATCTGGGCTTTCATCCTGATCCTGGACTCACTCCCTAGTAAGGTACTGATTTGGTGTAAGTTTTTTATGACTAGGGCCATGCTTCCCATAAGACCAGTTAAGGCGGCTGCTACAGGCGGCACTGAGAGAGGCAATGTAGGGAGCTGTACAAAGTGTTCACGACACTCAGTTCTCAGTGCAGCTCAGTGACACTGAGCCTGGTAAAACCACAGGCTTGGCATTACTGAGCAACAAGTGTAATGTTGCTCAGCGTCCTCATGTTAGTACACTTGTATACAGCATTATGACACACGGAATCGACTGCTGCAGAGGAGGGGGAGAAAGGCTCTAGGGACTGGTCTAAGAATAAGGCGACTCGAATGATGGTGAGAGTATAACTTTTTTTCTTTTTTTTTTTAGCACCTAGTCACAAACGAGCAGTTAACCCTTGAAGTTCGGAGGTAGCCCCGTTGCAAGGGTTAATAACATTTTTCTCTGGATTTCTTCTTTAAGATGCAGATTTTTTAATATGTATCTATACAAATAAAAAACTTTTTGTAAGATTTTTGTGTGTTTGAAAATATGTACTTTTTGGATGCTACACAAAGAATACCACTATAAATAGATTTTTGGAAAGTTTACATTAAGAGATTCTAGCATTCCAGAATTAATTTTAGTCATACACCCAATACCCCCCAATACTAATGTGTAATAGACAGATAAAAATGACTGAGATTTTTGCAAATAATTTAGAAGGTTATTCACAAAGCTAGCCGCAGGATCAGCTGTAGCTCAGGCTGATCCTTCAGCTAGCTTCAGCTGCTGGAGCCCTTCGGTTAAGTAGAACCGAAGGGCTGCTGAACAGACTATTCACTATAGCCCGTACAGCTCCCTAAGCTGGCCGAGCGGCTCAGCTAAGCCGAAGGCATATGCTTTAGCTCGACTGAGCCGAAGTGACACCCAAAGCGGTCCGAAAGCCTCACAGCTGACAGCGGGGTGGAGCCAGCCATGATCTCACAGCTGGCTCCACACAGTTGCAATGACAGATCAGCGCCCCCTGGTTACCTGGGGATGCTGAACTGTCATTTAACAATGACAACTTGGCGTAGCCGGCTGTGACATCACGGCTCTGCCCGGTTGCCCGGGACCATTGGCAGGGACCTGCTAGAATACTCTAGCAGGTCCCGGCCAATAGGAAACAGTTGGGCGGAGCTAGCTGTCACAGAGGTACCGAGCAGAATAGCCGAGACGAATCCCGCTCGGTGGCTTTCGGCTATTCACTCTCTGCCGTTCGGCCCCTATGTAAATAGGGTCAAACTGCAGCGAGTGAGCTGCCGGGGCTTCCGCACAGCGGATTCAGATGTGCATGCTGAGCATGTTCGGCTGAACCGAAGCAAGCCGATGTATGACTGATTTCAGCCGATGTTCGGCTAAAATCAGCCGTACAAGCCTGAAGTGAATAGCTGAACAGCGTTCAGCTCACTTCACTTCGGGTCGGTCACTCACTCGGCTGCCTTTGGCAACTCTGTGAATAACCCTTTCAGTCTGTTGCAGTAATCAGATTTTGTACAACAAGACTGCCACCTTGTGGTTGTGATTTATATTTTCCTTCACAGTTTGGTAACAATTCATACATACAGTATTGTATTGTATTGTAAGTCGTATAGCACGACCAATTCTTCCTCTAGTGGTGAGAAAACACTAAATATAATTGTCCTAAAAGGGTGCACTATGCATAATTCATGCAGACAATGTACATTGGGGTTCATTTATTTAAGGAATGCAGCATGTTTACTATATAAAGTGTAGGTTAATTTTCCAAAGTGATTGTTGACTTAGCTTAGTGATTGAGATGAAGTTCTGTTTGTCCAATAATGTGCAAACAAAAATCCTGTTGCTTTTTTTTTGTGTTAATTCTGTTGCACATGATTACAGCAAAACTAGACCCACCAATCTATAGGTCTCTCAAAACAGTTGCATTCAAGGCATGCCAACTGTTAGGGTTGCCAGTGTGCAGCAACATGGCAACTGCAATGCAAATAGAGGCTAAGATTGCGCCTTCCTTTGCTGTAAAGGATAAGAGGTTGTAGTTCCGCTTTGAGTGAACAGAGCTTTACCCTATTTACTAAACTAAGTATAGACATAGCTGATTGAACAGCCTCTACTCCTTTAGTAAGTGAACCTTGCTGTCTTCCACTTTCCTGAGTGGCATAACAGTATAAATTAGCCATTTAAAACAAAGTAAAACCCCATTTTAGCTAAACATTAGCTTTGAAGAAAGAGGGGGAAGGGTAAGAATCTATCTAATTTCTTTTACCCTTTTTTTAGTTTTATTTCAGAGTTCCAGATGTTCCAGATTATTATAATACAGGATTTATATAGCGCCAACAGTTTGCACAGCGCTTTACAATATATGGAAGACATTACAATTACAATACAATTTAAGACAAGATGGTAAGGAGGGCCCTGCCTGTGAGAGCTTACAATCTAAAAGGGAGGGGCAAGTGATACTTGAGGAGGTAGCTGTGTGGAGATTAATTATTCGAGAAACTGATAGTTCAGTGGTTAGTTTGAGGTGGGATAGGTTTCCCTGAAGAGATGAGTCTTTAGTGATCGCCAAGTCAGAGTAGGAGAGAGATGGACAGGTTGGGGTAAGGAGTTCCAGAAGATGGGAGAGACTCTAGAGAGGTCCTGGAGGCGAGCATGGCAGGAGTAGAAAGCAGGAGGTCTTGGCAAGAGCGGACAGCACAGTTAGGGTGATACTTTGAGACAAGGTTAGAGTGAGTTGTGGAGTAGAAAGATATTATATCAACTGACCAAGTGAGGAGGTGTAGATAGAGAAGAGAAGGGGTCCAGAGCAGGGGCGGACTGGGCCTCTCTGATGCCACCATGAACATGCTGGAAGACTGCTCAGGTAAGCCTGCACTTTCCCACACATGGTGCTCTATAATGTATTGCTTGGATAGGTGGATTTGTATTCCTCTATAGCTGATGGTACATTGCCCTGTACTGTATATTATACCATCAGCTATAGAGGACTACAACCATACCATACCGACCATACCATACATACCATACCATACCGACCAGATAGATAGATAGATAGATCTGGTCGGTGGTATTCTGCATTGTGCCGCTGGGATTTGTTGTTCCTCTATAACTGGTAAGTGGTATTCTGTATTGTGCCGTATAATCATTATACAGCGCAATGCAGAATACCACCAGCTATAGAGGACTACAAATCCCAGCAATAATAAATTATACAGTGCAATGGAGAATAACACCAGCTATAGAGGAATACATCAGATCCCAGCAATAATATATTATATACAGCATAATGCAGAATACCAGCAGCTACAGAGGACTACAAACCCCAGCAATAGTACATTACAGTATAATGTACTATTGCTGGCATTTGTTGTATTCCTCTAAAACTGCTGGTATTCTGCATTGCGCCGCTGTATAATGTACTATATTGCACGCCACACTTTTTTTTACTTCCACCGCTCCAAGCTTCCTCCCATGATGGGTTACAATCTCAATACAAACCAGTAGTCCATCACTGGCAGGGCTGTCTTTAAGGCAGGGCAAAAGGGTCACGTGCCCCGGGCCCAGTCATTATTGTGGGGCCCTGTACCCCATAAACTAGCGCTAGTGAAAAGTTTCTGGACCAGCCGTCTAGTCTGCACTACCGCTTTCTGACGCTAGAGGGCAGCAGCCTCCTGTCCCTATGTGCAAAGATCTCTGCAGCCCGGAATATCACCTCCCACTCAGCAGAGGAGGAAGATTGATTTTGCTCACACTGCTTCATGGTCCTGCCCTCCTCCCTCCATGGCTGCATTCTCATCCTCCCACGGTGAGTGCACACGGCTGCTGGGTTGGGCTTCTATCTGGGTGGGGGGGAGAAGGGGATGGGGGTGGTCGGGTTAGGTGTGGCACTGCTGGGCTATGATGTAATGCTGTATAAAAATAATAATGACACCTGAGCATGTTGCTTACATGATCCCCTCTCACCTGGTGGTCAGTACTCTGCTCTTTTCTCCCTCTGCTATGGCTGTGAAATGTCCCTCGGCATCCTCACGTACAATGCAGGGCTGTAGACATTCATAGTGAAGGAGAGAAGAGGCTACAGAGACCAGTCTAGCAGCCTGGAGTAAGCCAGCAGGAGCAGGAATCAGGTAAGTAAAACAGCTTTTTCCTGTTCCCTAGGCATAAATGAGCAACTTATGTCCCTTTCGTAAATCAACCCCTAAGTGTCCTCATTTTTAGATCTGAAAGGACAACTCAAATGTGTCCTTTAATTTTTTTTTATGATACCCAGGAATAAAGTAGTAGTTATGAGTGTATTTTGATCATCATTTTTATCATTAATACATTTATCATGCATAATGTGGTCTGTTGCTTATCTTGGCCCTGTGGCCCATTATCTATAGGTTACACTATAGATAATAATACACTAAGGGCATAGAAGACAAAATTTGAGAAGCACAAACTTAACACTTACCGTATTTTTCGCTCCATAAGACGCACTTTTTTCCCCCCAAAAGGAGGGGGAAAATGTGCCTGCGTCTTATGGAGTGAATCCTGACGCCCGAGACATGCAGTTTCGGGCGCCGGGCGAGTAGTAGGAGCCACTGCTCGTTTAATACGAGTGATCTAATGAGATCACTCGTATTAAAACCGAGCAGCGGCGGCGGCGATCAAGTTCAGCAACAGGAGCCACTGCTCGTTCAATATGAGTGATCTAATGAGATCACTCGTATTAAAACCGAGCAGCGGCGACGATCGAGATCACCATAGAGCAGACGAAGAACGGACTTTCTTCGTCTGCTCTGTGTGATCACTGAGACCGTGGCGCTGTAATCACAGCGCCACCTGTCTCAGCGGTCACTAACTGCACCTTCTGTCACAGCTTCTGTCATAGAAGCTGTGTCAGAAGCTACAGTCTGACAGTCTGTCGAGTGCTCCATAAGGCGCGCCGGACCTCCCTGCGTCCTATGGTCCGGTGCGTCTTATGGACCGCAAAATACGGTAACTTTAAAACATAGTTTAGAGCAGTGGTTCTCAACCTGTGTAACCTCAGTACCCACATTTGTCCTTGGTCATTAGGTCACGACCCAAGTCGCACTGCAATGGAACGCACAGCATTGGGGTACCATGCGTTCTGGTGCGGGCGTATGAACTGTGGGTGGGAGGTGCGTTTGGGGTACCATTCAAATGAATGGGAACGCAACACACCTCCCACACCAGAATGCACAGTAGGTGCGATTGCATGGTACAGTGTGTTAATCGCACGGTACTATGCGATTAGGGCACTGTACTAGTGTGAATGGGCCCTCAAAAACACTGACATACATACACAACCACAGACACAATCTCACACACTCAGACATTCTCTCACACAAATTTTAAGGTCCACCCAGTCTCCCTACCTTACAAGAACTGGAGTGGATCCTCAGCCCCAGGTCCAGTGTGGGCTGTTGTGCTATGACAGAGCTCCATTCATATGTGCATTGCCTCAGCCTCGGGTCCAGTGTGGGCTGCTGTGCTATGACAGAGCTCCATTCAGGTGCCTGGAGCCAGAATGTCACTTTGGTCCAAGCACCTCTACAAGGCACGTGAGGGAGCTGTAAGCGATGCACGTATGGATGGAGCTCCCTCGCGACCATAGCCCCATCCCACCTCAAGCTGACACTCTTTCCGGACAGCATATTTTGAATGGCTACTTGGCATGAGAATTGACATGTGCTGCGCTATGGGTAGGCTGAGGAGACTCTCACCTAGAAAAGTGGAAGAAATGCGGCAACCCACTGAACATGGGGTCGCAACTCACTTTTGGGTCACGACCCACCAGTTGAGAAGCAAGGGTTTAGAGAACAGCATATCTCATCATTTTGTGGAAACAATATGATCCGGCTAATATTTATGGCTTTGGTATTGAAGCAATTGCACTGGTTATACGTGTGAGTGGAAGATTCGGAAGGCTGTTGGAGAAAGAGACGTTCTGGATCTTTACACCCAATATGTTAAATTAAGATAATGAGACCCATGCTCTTTCCTAATATATTTTGTTTATAACTGTTGAGAGTTGTTTTTTCCACTTTCTACATACTACGAATACTTTGAAGGATACTGGTGACATCTTGTGGTCACTTGTGGAAATTTTCTTTTTTATGGTGTAATCAATGTTTTATTTTATTTTAGTTTTATTTAGATATGTTCTCTACATTTACTTTTATTTAGTTGGTACCATTAGACCAGTTTGGCAGTCATATCTGCTTCTTCCAATAGAGTATTAAGTTGGTAATTGTAGCAGATTATATTTGATACATTTTTATCACTGACATATATTGAGAGTGTCTTTAGAGATACTCTCTGGGCACGTTCCCGTAGCCAGTTCTCTATCCACGTACACACCACCTCATCTATGCCCATAGCCCTCAGCTTGTGAAGTAAGCGCTTGTGTGGTATTTTGTTTCTAATAGACATTTTGCAAATGGATTGTAATACAATTTTTTAGACATTGGTTATTTTAATAATTGTGATACATATGTTTTTCTTATTTTTTCTTATTATTATCATTTATTGTATAATCTTATTGAGGCACTCTCACACTTTTAACTTTTTGCTGGATTGCATGGTTGAGGCTCCATTGATTTTTGCCAATTTTGCAGCTGTAACCCTGACTCCTGAGATTTTGGGGAGTGGAACTTTTGGAAAGCAGGATGGTAGGGACCTGTATTAATAGGCTTTTGTTCACTTCAAACGGGTTTTGCATTGCCATACAAGTCTACTATATGCAGATGCAAAATGTGCATGAAGCAGGTCAAATGCAGGTCAACTACAGAAAAAGGCAGGGCCCCAAAACATGTTATTCATGGCATCCTCAGTGTCTAGCTACAAAATCTGTTAAGTGGTTAACTTTGTTGCACTAGATCAGCAGTTCCCAACCTGGGGTTCAAGTACTCTTGCTGCATCCACATACTCCATGGCCCAGGCACCCATCATGGAGGGATGTCTAGCCCTCCAACCCAAAGCGGCTCCAGAATGCCAGAAAAGCCCTAGATCCAGGGAATTCAGTGTCACAGGCCATACTCCAATAAGGGCCCAGGATAACACTGCACACACCACCGCAATATGGCATACTCCAAAGAGCCCCCTTCCCCAGCAACCTCTTTCAGCCCCACCTATTGTTTGTACAATTTGGCCACACCCGCCATTCGGAGCAGTGTGCTTCATGCTTCACTATAAGCCCTGCCCTACCCCCATTAAGGGGTACAATCTATACAAATGGACTGTCAAGGGGTACTCAGGTAAAAAAAAGGTTGGGAACCCCTGAACTAAATGCTTTTCTTAGCTGGCAGCTTACCTGGGATATATTGTTGGTTAGGAGTTTAGATGAAGCACTGAGATCTTGAGAAATGCTGAATTAAGTTTTACTTGAAGAACATTACATGAATGCATAGGGCATTGTGAAGGAAACATATAGAAAACAAAATAACATCTTCCTGTGACACCAAATGACTAAGTCACTTTGGTGTCACCCCTCCGATGGTGGCACCCGGGTGCGGGCCGCACCCCCCGCACCCGCCTTGTGACGCCACTGGATGTGCGGGGGTTCCTTGTGTGTCCCTGTGCCTTTAAGAAGGTTGGGCTGCCTCCTGGCGAACCTGCACCCTATTTATCCTTTGCTATATATGCTCCAAAATGGAGTCTCTCAGAGATTAGAGTTAGGATCAAACTACACAGGGGGGCCTTGACGAGGCAGTGTGGCTTTCACATGTTCTGCAAAAGACATGCAACTGAGACCTCTGTTTTTAACCTTAGTAGTTAGTTATACAGTGTTTTATTGCAGGCTGGCTGGTAAGTGTGCTGGGAAACTTTTTGCTGTTGTACTTTTCTGTAGGTATGACTTATGACTGCTTCTCCCCAGTACTTCTTAGGTAGGTTGGCGTCTGACAGCATGCATCTGGCCATTTCTGTAAGAGTGCAATGTTTCCATTCCGCTACACCATTTTGTTCAGGCGTGTATGGTGTGGTGGTCTGGTCTACCATACACTGTTTCTTCAGATGTAATTCCACCTCCTTACTGATGTATTCCCCTCCATTGTCAGTGTGTATAATTCCTGGCATCCGTTGGAATTTGTTGCTGGACATGGCTACAAACTCTTGACGTTTTTCTGATGTTTCGTTCTTGTGGTTCATCAGATAAGTTGTTGTGTACCTGGAAAAATCATCAATGAATGTCAGTAGATATGTGTTTCCGCCTGATGTGGGAGTTTTGATTGGTCCTCACACATCACTGTGTATGAGCTTCATGGGGTGGGTCTTTTTTTCTTTGGTTGGCCTGTGGAAGTGGGGTATGTGTAGCCTTTGCTTCCATACAGCATTTTTATGTTATGAGCATTTGGCAGGGCATTACGTTTATATTTTCTGATAAGTCTCTCTTTATAATATCTTTTATGGCTTCTGGGTTTCTGTGCCCTAGTCATCTGTGCCATAGATGGGTACATTTGTTGTGTGGATTCTGAGTGGCTGTCTTGACTTGCTCATCTACAGTGATGAGTCTGTATAGCTGTTCATCCAATGTTTCTTTTGCGAGTATTTGCTCATTGTTTTGGATTGTACATTTATCACCTCAGAGACCGTTATTAGCTAGATAGAAGGCTTCCTTCTAGATCTTGGACATACAGTACATTTTTCACGAGGATACTCTGCTTGTCCCCTGATGGTGTGATGCTGTTCAAGAATCCTTGACCGTTACCTTCCACAAAAATACTTTTGCCATTTGCTAGGAAGACTTTGTCCTTTGCACTGAAATCAATTTCTTTGAAGAAGGTCTCATCGCTGGTCATGTGATTTGTTGCGCCTGAGTCAATACACCATCTGCGTGGTATACTGTTCTGAAGCACTTTAAAGGTGACTGGTAGGGTACCATGTGATTGGCGGAGGGCTACGGTAGTTCCAATATTCAAAAAGGGGGCTGGATGCCAACCAGGAAACTATAGGCCGGTCAGTCTAACATCAGTAGTTTGTAAACTGTTAGAAGGTATAATTAAGGACTATTTGGTCAAATTTGTTAAGGATAAGGGCATAGTTAATGACAATCAGCATGGGTTCAGGAAAGACCGTTCCTGCCAGACTAACCTGCTAACTTTTTATGAGGGGGTAAGCGAGAAGAAAGAGAACTGGCTACAGGAATGTGTCCAGAGAGTATCTCTAAATGGCACCTTTTCGGACTGGGCTAGTGTAATGAGCGGTGTGCCTCAGGGATCTGTGCTGGGTCCGATACTGTTCAACCTATTCATTAATGACATCGGGGAGGGAATAAATAGTTGCCTACTGGACTCTTGTTTGGACAGATTTAGGTGAGTTATTCCTAATGTATGGCAGGCCTACAATACATAACACCAAATTTCCATGCAAAAAATTGTACCGCTTTTGGTTAAAAATTCCTGACATAATCATATCGCCAGGGAGGTTAAGAAGGGGATGTATTGCAGGGACAAGTCTATAATTGTGCCTCTATATAGATCGTTGGTTCGGCCACATCTGGAGTACGCGGTCCAGTTTTGGTCGCCGGTACTGAGAAGGGATGTCCTTGAACTGGAGAGAGTCCAGCGGAGGGCAACAAAACTAATTAGGGGAATGGAGGACCAGAGCTATGAGACAAGGCTTCTGACCTTAAACATGTTTACGCTGGAATTAAGGAGATTAAGGGGGGATATGATTTTCATGTACAAGATGTTCAATGGTGACAGCAACATTGGCAACAAACTGTTTGAGATTAACTCCATTACAAAGACTAGAGGCCACCACCTAAAGTTGGTGGAGAAAAAATTCCAGCACAATGGGCGAAGAGGGTTCTTTACAGTAAGAGCGGTTAAGGTCTGGAACTCACTGCCATCGGCAGTGATTTCAGCCAAGAGTGTAGATTTGTTCAAGAAACGTTTGGACAATTTCTTGGGGGACCGTAATATCCAGGGATACCAGTATCCCTAAGAATGAGATGATGCGTGGACCTATATGGGTTGGACTTGATGGACGTATGTCTTTATTCAACCCCAAATACTATGTAAAGGTAACGCTTCATGATTTGCATGCAGTTTTTTTTTTGTGGCTGCCTTAGCTCTTTCTCTTGTAGGTGCTTCTCGTTTTTGTTGCTACGTTTTCCAGATTGAACAGTCATTTTTCAAGTGATCAGTCTTTTTACAGCAAAAACACTCTCTGCTTTCTTTGTATTGCTTTGCACTCTCATGCGCTTTAAGGACTCGTTTTCTTCATTATTCATATTTTGTTTTCTTCTGTCATATTCACCAATTCATTTTCCTTTGCCATGTTCTAGTGTTAGTTCCTGCTCAGGTCTGGTTTCTAGAGTACTGTAGGACCCTGGAAGGCTGCATTGCAGTAATGCCACCAAGTGGTTATCTTTCATTTCCCCTCTAATTGCACGTAGCTATGATTTCCAGCATGGCAGTCATATGTTCACGCATTTCCTTGCCTTTTTCTAGCCTCATCTTATATAGCTTGTATAGCAGATATAGTTTACTGTTTAGGTTTGAACTCTCATGCAGT
Source organism: Nanorana parkeri (assembly GCF_000935625.1). Lineage (NCBI taxonomy): Eukaryota > Metazoa > Chordata > Amphibia > Anura > Dicroglossidae > Nanorana > Nanorana parkeri. The sequence continues at coordinate 74,077 of NW_017308442.1, read as the reverse complement.
TTTTGTAATGCAGTCCACATACCTTTAGCTGTATTCTCTTTTCTTATATGCATGAGCTGGTCGTCTTCCACTAGCAGACTTAGAATTGCTTTTGCTTGCCTGTTCTTCTTGTCCTATTCCTTCGTGAGTCCATTAGTGGGTCTGTCTGTACTCAGTACTTGCCGCAAGTCATCTTTGCAATGTTTCTAGCTTGAACTTCCATAGCTGGTGGTTGGTATTGTTAAGCTTTGTGATTGCAAACTTCATATCTGAACAGCTTGCCATCTTTCAGTAGCTTGGATGCGGGTCTGGTTGACTTGCAGTGTTCTGTTTAGTGCTTAGTCCCATGTATTGAAGTGTTGGTTATGTATTTAGATGAAGCACTGAGATCTTGAGTATTTCTGAATTAGGTTTTACTTGCTTAGAAGAACATTACATGTATGCATATGGCATTATGAAGGAAACATATAGAAAAGAAAAACCAACTTCCTGTGTATCAGAGATGAGCATGCACATAGAGACTAACATTGTACTACCGTACCATCTACAGCTCAAATGACAAATTACACAAGTATACGCTGTTGCATTTCCAACATATATGCCCCAAATTTTTTCCAACACTCGCATGCCAGCTTTCTATGAGTGAGATTTTTTTAATTTCATATTTCATACATCCACTCCTGAAGGATGATAATATTTGCTACACACTTGACACCTCACTTGCTCCATTTAGGTACACATCTTGTGCTTAGTTTTTTTGTATTTTTTGAGCTTTTAGTATTTCTCCTGGTGACTTGTGCACATTTTCAAATGAGATTGAAAAATACATTAAATAACATTTGCCAGGTGAAGAAGTGTATAAAACAAGATTAGTCCACATCTGATATTAAGTTGAAAAAGTGCATTACTGTACTATTCATTCTAATTATCACTCAGAGAATGTAGATTCTTTTTGAAATTCACCAAACAGTCTCCCTTTTTTGTCTTGCACAGTATCCAAACTATTCCCTTGGAGTGGGGAATGTGTATATTGTAAAGTACTTCTTAGAGCTGTAGACTTGCCCATGCACAGTGCTGAACATGTGTTTTTAATGCTTTAATTTTTATTGTAAAACAAAAACAACAAAAAACTGGGTGGCCCCTTTTACCCAGAGCTAACCAGCCCAGCATGCGCCTACATGTCTGGTGTGCTGGTTGGGGGGAACTATGCAGTTTTGACAATTGTATTCCTGTTGTTTAAAAAGATTTGCCCAAAATATTCCCACGAATATTAACCAAAAAGCAAAAAAAGCTACTACAGTACATTCAAGATTCACTGTGGCAAGATTTGATCTAATAAGGTTTGCCCAGCAAATGCGACATTATGCATAGAGCAAAAAAAAAATGCTGGGTGAATTCCATTGATTCTTACTTGGGCAAAGAATAAATGTCAGTCAAAGTACTACAGCGCTGAATGCTGAAAAATGGCCTAGACAGGAAGGGAGTTTAACACCATGGTCAGCACGTGGTTAAAGTAGATGGAAACCCAGCAACATTGGAGCAACTAGTACATAGCTTTATCACCCTCATTATGTGTATGGAATGAATGCCATAAAAATACCTTTAAGTGGCTTTTTTATTTACAGTCATGTGGCTACTAAACCTCTCCCTATGTCCCTTCTCTCATTTGCGACGGACGAGGCTTTCCCCTGTACATTGACATCAAGCAGAAGTGATGTTGCCACTTCCCCTGATTCTGTCCTGCGCTACTAACAGCTGGTGCATGTGCAATGGAGGACCTGTCTGAGGGTATTGAATAATAATCAAGTGGGTTCCAGAGAACATAAATATGCAGCCTATGCTGATGACATTTTATGTTAGGAATCCCCAAATTTCCCTTCCAAATGTAGTATCTGCATTAAGAGCTTACAACTCAGTCTCAAATTTCAAAATTAATCTTTAAAAATCCACCATCCTCAATTTAACGGTCCCCTCCACGGAAGTTAGGGCCTTACAATCCTACTTCCCTTTTGAGTGGCAATCACACAAAATAAGACATGTTCAAATATAATTATATGCCTCTACTGAATAACATTCGCGCAGACTTGAACCGCTGGTCCCCCATGTACCACTCTTGGATAGGACGAATAAGTGTCATCAAAATGAACGTGTTGCCGAGACTTCTCTTTCTCTTCCAAATGCTACCCATGGGAGTTACACCCTATTATTTTACAATATTACGCTCACTGGTCTCAAGGTTTATCTGGAGGAACAGGAGAGCAAGGATCTCTTATAAAGTACTGTCCAGACCTAAATCTTTAGGTGGAGCCTCCCTCCCGGATTTTAGAAGGTATTATAGAGCGGCCTCTTTGGCCAGACTCATTGATTGGAATTATGCCAGAGAGACCAAATTATGGGTACAAATGGACAGAATCCAGCAGACCCTATGTAGAGCTGTTTGACTCAGGTAGGGGTGACGGCCGTGACGCTTGTCGGGGAACTCCAATTCCCAGCAGGCACCTGAGGAGGGAGCAGCCGAGCACGAGCAGGCCTGGCGGGATACACGCCACGCTGTAGGACGTCCTGGCTTGAGCTGGAACCTGGAGGCACAGAGTTCGGGAGCACAGCTCACAGCACAGAGTGAGGAGATTCTGGAGGAGAGCTGCAACAGGTCCAGGTAGGCACTGATTATTCATTGCTGTATATGTGCTGATTAGTGGCAGTGTCTTGCTAATTTTTTTTCCAACCAAAAACAATAAAATCATTTTATTATTTTTGGTTGGAAAAAAAATTACAGTGCAAGACAATGACACTACTCTGCACATTGCCTGCTGGGAATTGGAGTTCCCTGACAGGCCTCACCCCGCTGCGAGCGGCGGGCCTCCCCTTCTCTCTCGCCCCCCCCTGAACTGGCGGAACACCTGGTCCTGGTCGCAAGTGCGACCGTTGCGACCCTGGTAGTTCTGCCAGTGATAAAATGCTTTAAAGTGTTATTAAACCCTCAGGTGTTGTTGCATATATGCACTGGCGGAACTACCAGGGTTGCAGCGGTCGCACTTGCGACTGGGACCTGGTGTTCCGCCAGTTCGGGGGGGGCCCAGAGAGAAGAGGATGGCACAGCGAAAAATGCGATTGGCCGCAGCGGCTCTGATCGCACCTGTCAGCGATCCCTCTCTCTCCTCCCGGCCGCTGCAGCTTCAGAGCGGCCAGGAGGAGAGAGAGGGAGAGCAGACAGGTGTGATCAGAGCCGCCTCTCCGAGCAGAGGAGAGGCAGGTAAGTTCCTGCCCCCCTTCAGAAAGGTCCCGCCCCCCACCCTTCACGCCGGGTTGAGTAGACAGTGAGGGGAGAGCTGCACTCGCAGCCCTTCCTCTCAGCTGTCACAGGAGTTCTAGCACAGTGCTGTGCTAGAACTCCTGTATTGAGGGTGACAGATTCAATAAGGAGAACCTGTCACCTCCAAATGCTATCACACATGGGGCTTGTTAGCTCTTGTGTGATAGCAATAAAGTTAAGTGAGCAAAAAAAATTGATAAATTATGAAATAAACATTTATGAAAAAATAATAATGAAAATTATAAAAAGTAAAAGATAGTAAAATTAAAAAAAACAAAAATTGTTGGACCCAATATGGTGCGGATCTGTTGCTTCATCAGGTCTTACAGTGGGGAAGCTTAAGCCCCTGTCCTCCCTGAATGACAACCCTAGACCCTCTTTTATGGATACCTGGCGATATGGTCAATTAGCACATTTCGTGCAACAACTCCCCAGTCCCCTGAGGTCCACAGAGGACCTAAACCCGTTGGAACTGCTTTTTCCTATGGGTTCCGTACCCGATGAATGTATATCCTCCCTTTACACAGCATTATCGTGCATGGATGCCACACTTCCCCCGCCTTATTTGACGCACTGGGAGAGGGAGTTGGACAGTCCGTTGACTGACTCACGTAGATCCCGCATATTGGCTCTCTCCAGGGGGGTGTCCAGATCCTCACACATCCAGGAACTCCACTACAAGTTACTCAAGTTACTGACGTTGGTATTACACACCACAGAGAATGCACCAGATCGACCGTTCGGTGTCTCCTCTGTGTTGGCGGGAATGCGGAGAGGTGGCCTCACATGCACACATATGGTGGCAGTGTCCAAAAATAAGACCCTATTGACAGGAGGTCGCCTCGGAATTCCAAAAATAAGACCCTATTGGCAGGAGGTCGCCTCGGAAATGTCCAGAATTCAGGGAACCTCAGTGCCACTTGACCCTTGGGTAATGCTGTTGCATGGCTCTGAAGGCTCAGTGGGCAGCTATACCCGTTCTATTACACCACATTTACTTAATGCTGCTAAAGCTTTAATACCAGCCAAATGGAAAAATAGCTCTGCTCCCTCCTTATTGGAATGGCTAGATAGGGTGGAACAGACTTATAGCATGGAAGAACTCACCCTTACCGGATTAGACCAAAAGGACCGCCTCTCCAAAAGGAAGGGGAACTGCATTGATTAAATTGAGAAACGAATATGGTTGCCTATCCGATGGCTGAGATACCGAATCAACACACTGTAATGTATACTCACAAATAGAATTTCCAACCCAGTCAGCCCCTTCACCCTCACCTGCTTTTACCCTAATCCCTTCCCTTACCACCTGCCCTCTCCCCCCTACACGCTATGCCTGGTTCCCCATTGTACGTGGGTGCAGGAACTGCAGTGCCTCCATTGGTGTCATTGTTGTTATTGTCTTTCCCTAAATGTCTGCAATTGTGATGTATTATTTTGTGGATTTTTGTGTTGTTTATTTTTTGTTTTGTTTTGTTTATTTGCAAAAAATTTCTTCAATAAATACTTTTTATACAGAAAAAAATAATAATAATCAGATGGCTCTATTTCTGGGTCCTGACAATGCTACGGAGATCAGCCATTCCAACAGTGCCTGATCCCCATTGTCGGACCAGCACAAGAAGTAGCAGGATATTCTGGGGCAACAGCAGGATCAAAGGGTAAAATAAAAATGTAATTCAAGGGTATGAAAATACAACGTTGCCAATGACCACGTGTAGGGGAACCATGTAAAGAACACTTCGTCAATTCTTTCCTGGAGGATAGCTTTAAGGCATTTCCAAGCATGTAATTTAAATTTGTGTATTTTTAGTTGCCCTTGAAGCCAAAAGAAAAAAAACTCTCTCCTTGCTGTTAGGTATTTTCTGTTTTCATTTTGGCATTTTTTGGGGTACTATGGCAGTGCTGGGCTTGCCAAGTCTTTTGTTTTGACAATAGTTTGCTTATAAGCCCTATAAATGACCTGAATCGAATAATAAGATCCCAATCTCCATGTGAGGTTAGCTGCAAAGGATGCAAAATTCAAGCAAAAATGTACGTACCCTCATACCTTCTCATTACATATGCAGGTAGCTCATTACTGTTGTACAATGTTGTCCTTTTGTAAGCCTTTAGGCCCCTTTCACACAGGGGCTGATCAGGAGGGGATCTGTGCACGGACGTGTCCAACCCCATGTCGGTCTATGGGGAGTCAGATATAAACTGACATGTGTTCATAAGCTCCAACTTGTCGAGCTCTCCGACTGGACACGTCACATCCGTTGACTGCCAGTAGGAGATCTATAGCAGATGGAGCTAGTGTGCATGGGCAGAAAATCCTTGTCGAAGTGTCTAACTATTGCCACTGCGCCTGCGCGGCTAGCGGCTTATCGGATTCTATAACCTAGTACAAACGTATATTTGTCCTAGATTATTGAAGCTGATAGCTGCGCAGGCACGGTGGCAACACTGGTTGTAGAAAGAATCATGTGGCCACGCAGGCGCTGTAACATAATATAAGCTTTGTCTAGGTTAAAGAATCCGATGAGGCAATAGCCAATGTGCCTGCGCAGCTATCAGCTCATCTGCTTCGATAACCTAGGACAAATATAACTGTAGTAGGTTATAGAAGTGGAAAACCGTGCAGGCGCTGTGGCAATAGTTAGACAAGGATTTCCTGGGCATGCGCACTAGCACCATCTGCTGTAGATCTCCTACTGGCAGTCACCGGATGGGACATCACCATTTGGAGAGGTCGACAAGTTGGAACTTTCGATAGAACACCGGCACAATCAGGACCAGCGAAACCCGTTTGTTTTCCCAGACCTGGCCGGAGCTGGAGTCTCCTGGTGTAAGCGGATGCCCGTCCGTTTAGACCCGCTTTCCCATAGACTAACATTTGGCATCAGAAAAACTGACAGGTGGACCCGATTGGACTGCCCATGTGAAAGGGGCCTTAGGAAAGAATCTGTTTGACTGAAAACAATAGACCCTAATGACCCGATGATCTTGGTAGCAATAGATCATGTAACATGGGCTGCCTAATCTTTGGCTCAGATAAAGGAGCTTGGGAGCAGCATTCAATATTCATGGCAAGGAAAAGGTGACCTTGTGATTTGTTAATATTGACATGTGTCCTACTGATTTGTGAAAAGTGTGATATTTAATGACAGACACACTTTAACATACAATTTATATTCCTAAAGCCATACAAGCTAGAATACCAGTCTATGGAGACATTTATCACTATTACAAGGCAGCACAATATGAGTTAAGATCAGGGGCGGACTGGTAAAGTGGCAGACGGGCGGGGAGAAGGCGGGGGAAGAGGCAAAGCGGGAGGGGGGGTCAAGTTGCTGCACCATGGGCCTCTGGGTTGTACTTGCCCCCTGGGCTAAAAGCTGCCAGTCAGCCCCTGGTTAAGATCATTTAATCTGAATGTGTGTGTGTGTGTAGGGAGAAAGAGGCGTGAATAAAGGAATGCCAACACACTTCCACGTGGCGTTCTGCACATCTGGCTGCATTTGCAGCTGCTTCATGAATGTGAGTGGGACACTGAGGAAGATAAACTAAGCGTCTTTGAAAAAGAACACAGCGTCTGCCTTCTTCGAGCTCATAAGCACTTACAGTAAGTGCAACATCATTTTTCATTTTAAAGATGGCATGCAGTCAAACAATATTATTGTAAGTTAAAGAGGTTTTCTATTTGCAGGCTGGAAAGTCAGTTCACTTATTCCGTGCTTGGGAACCCATCAGTTAGTTCCCATCAGTTGAACAGTGCTGCAAAGCAGCTTCAGGGCTACCAGTATTGGGTTATGAGCAGCTATATGACTCGCCAAGCAAAGATTATTCTCAGAGTTGCTCAGCAATGCTTTAAAATCTGACATTTCAATCTACCTTTTAGAGATTATCTCCAGGTAAGCACAAAAAGAATTTTAACCTGAAAATAAATGTAATCTAGCCACACTGCCACATCAAGGCACCTCTTCAAAGTGTGGTTCTAAACTATCTAAGCTACAACTTGGGGCATTTAACTTGCTTGCTTAAGGCCAATCTTGCTTGAGACAGCTGAAGACCCCCAGTCTGTGTGCCAGTATAAGAATGAGGGGAATGGGGTGGGGGTCATGAGGACAGGAAGACAGATGTTAAAATGACATTAAAATAGGAGTTAAATCTTAAAAATGCATTCAAGTACCTTAACTATTAACCAAAATGTAACTTATTTGTGTATCACTCGGCTATAGATCCTCAAATCATCTTTGAATTGGTGCTGACACTGTCCTTCCTTCTGGAGGGTGGCTACTTTCGTTCCTCTTGGTCCCTGTGTGTGTTGTGAAGTAGCCACCGCTGCAAGCTCGCTGATAAACTACAATTTTAACACAAATGACTAAACTAAACATGAGATTGTAGTCCATCACAGGAGCGAGCTTGGAGCAGTGACTACTTCACAACACACACAGGGTTCACGGGGAAGAAAAGTAGCCACCCTCCAGAAGGGAGGACAGCGTCAGCAGGAATTCAGAGATGATTTGAGGATCTACAGCTGAGTGATACACAAATAAGATACATTTTGGTTAATAGTTAGATTACCTGATTTCATTTTTAAAATGTAATTCTTGAGTTTAGTGTCACTTTAAAATACTGGCAGTGTAATTGTTCCCCCCTCATTATAGATACCCAATACCACTTCTTGTTTCTCTGACACCAAGACAAAAGGGTAGGCAGGGGAAAATCTGTCTAATGGGGGCACAGACAGAGATAACCCCTTTTCCATTGTAGACAAAAAAATTAAACAGACTGTGAAATTATGCAGTGTAAACTAATTAATGAATTTCTGTATGTCTAAAGCTTGCCATACACTTGTACTTTTATCTTGCTCAGCGAGTTGAACGAGATAAAAAAAACTCAATGCTCCCCTAACAGCTATTGTATTTTGACAGCCAGTGCAACAACTGTCACAATGCCTGAGCAGTGACTGCAGCTGACTGGTTCCACTCACTGTTGTGCGGACAATTTTTTTGTCCCGCCTCCTTCTACATAAGTTGATTGAAATATTGATACTTCGTTGTCGAATGAAGTGGTGCCGAAAGAGCCACCCAGCTCGAATTTTGGAGTCAGCAGGGCTTGGATGCAATTCAGTTAATCTTTGCAGAGCAGGAGTTCATTTGTAGTTGACCAATCTTTTTTAAAATTCACATGCGCCAATGTTTGACATCAATTTTTTACATGAAAATGTACATAAAACCTCTGAAGTAATATAAATGTATAGAATAAAATGACTGCAGTGACACTTTTTTTTTCATTTAAGTTTATTTCACATTTATATCACAAGGAGACTGACACCATGCATGTAGAAGTGATTGAGTGGCTTTACAGATGACCAGATCACTTCCACTATATAGCATACAGAGGGCTGACTCTACCCCCTTATCACCAGCCTTGTAGCCTCCCTTGCAAAACTCAGTACAAAGAAACAAAGAACAACATTTCTTTCAGTATTGTGCAAGCAGAAATTTAGACGAAAGTAACATATGCTATGTGAATGGGAGCATGTAACAAACATTAAATATGTGTTATCCCAATTTGTCTGCAAAAGTGGAGATACATTTTAAGAGTACACTTCAAATCTACTAGAGAGCTAGAATTTCATATCAAGGAAATATCAATTATAAAACAAAATTACATAATAAACTGCATTAATTTCTTTTATAAACACAAGCTAAAAAAAAAGCTTTATCGTCACTGTCTATATTTAGTGGACTGCTGCATGCACAAGCATTCATTTGTAGGTGGCAGATTTCTGTAGACGGATTCTGTTAAAAAAAAAAATAACTCAGTAAATACAGGGTACTAAAAATTGGGTGGTTACTATTTTTGAGTAGACACATGGCACAATGGTTCCATACTCTCTGCTACACAAAATATTTGTTGCATCATAAAGTAACTGAAGTAAAATGAAAATAAATTATCTGGGAGAAAGTCACTAAATAAAGGCAGTGGGCACCTAGCTTAGAATTTTCTGTAGTGCCTGCATTTAGTAGTAAATATAGTTTTGCCTTTATATCCTTACTGCTCCCGGCTGACACTAGAGTAGGCTTTGGGAGATGGGTAAGGGGCTTGACCATTGTCATCAGTACAGAAAGTGAGGGGAAATCTAAAAATGTACACATGCCATCGGAACAAGAAGTGAGGGATAAACGTTCAATTATACCGGGTCCAATAACAGCTGTCCCAGGTGGGATTTTCCTTTCACCTTGGCCAAATTTATTCCTTGTTATCTTCCTTATACAGCAAGTAAGGGGCAATGTGTCAATGGAGACACAGACAGCAGCAAAAACAGGTTCTATGGTCTACCTCACACTCGAAAGTGTGAGGTAGACCATATCGAAACTAGAAATAAAAAAGCTGTAGTTCCAGTTTGAAGTTCATAACCCTCTCATACTTTCCAACTTTCTGAGATGAGGAAGAGGGACAACTTTCAGCACAATGGGGGAATTTATCAAAATTGTAGCAGACAGAATCTGGAGCAGTTGCCCATGGCAACCAATCAGCATCTTTCTGCAGTTTGCTCAGGTAAGATTTGAAAATGAGACAGAGAAGCTGCTTGGCTGCAGTGCAAATCTGCTCCAGATTTTCTCTGCTCCAGTTTTGATAAATTCTCCCAATGTATTTAGGCAATGGACACACCCCTGCCATGCACACAGTTATGCAGACCATTAAGAATTTATATGCCAATTATTTTATGTATAAAGACTTGGTTATTTATCACTCCCCCTGATTCTTTTATATTTTTTGGATAAGCCCATATTCTACTAAGTTGGTAGAGGCTACCCTTCTTAAATGCTAACAATCTTACGGAGGTGTAGAGCTTCTTTTTTACATAGACGATAATTGTAAACAGGGAGATGGATATGTGAATGTAATCTCATTCAATTCCACTTTGGATGTTTGTAATAACGCATTGCCTCTTGGAAATGTCCTGTATTTATTTTTTTTACTTTCTTTTCAAAATAAAAATAAATGTTATTAAAAAAAAAGAATTTATATGCCAAAAATGATTGGTTAAAGTGACACTAAATTCAGGAGATAAATCTTAAAAATGCATACATGTACCCTACTAACAAAAATGTATCTTATTTGTATATCACTCAGTTGTAGATCCTCAAATCATCTCTGAATTGGTGCTGACACTGTCCTTCCTTCTGGAGGGTGGCTTCTTTTGTTCCCCATGGCCCCAGGAGCGAGCTTGGAGCAGTGGCTACTTTACAACACACACAGGGACCATGGGCAACAAAAGTAGCCACCCTCCAGAATGAAGGACAGTGTCAGCATGAGTTCAGAGATGATTTGGGGATGTATAGCCGAGTGATAAGCTACATTTTTGTTAATAGTCAAGATCTGTCCCCAAAAAAGGGTATAAAATTCATTTCAGTACAGCGCTGCATGACGGAATAAATGTCAGTCAAAGTACCGCAGCGCTGAATACTGAAAAATGGCCTGGATGGGAAGGGGGTTTAACACCGCGGATGTCAACTGGTTAAATGCATTTTTGGATGCAAACTGCCGAAAGTGCCATCTTTCTGCCATAATTATTGAGCATTCCTAGTTTCTCTCCTCCCCTCTGACACACCGATGTCCCCTCTGACACAGCACAGAGTCCAGTGGAGAGAAGAGAAACTGTCAGAGGAGGTCGAGCTGTGCGAGGGAAGAGATCACTGTGAACACCCGGCGTGTGACAGAAGGCCAGGCTCTCCTACCGCACTGCCCCCTCAGCCTCCTTTGACCAATCAGGAGAGCGGTGTGGGGGTGGAGACAGCTGTGCGCTTTCACAGGAGGCTGAGCCAACGGTGATGGGGAGCAGTCAGCTGTCAAAATAGAGCGAGCTCTCCTCCCCGCACCGCCGGCTCAGCTGTGACAGCCGTTCCAGGATGGAGAGTGGTACAAGCAGTCAGCGATCAGCTAAACGCTGACTGCTTGTAAATGACTGGACATAGTATGAGTTAATATGTATCAGTTATGAATGAACAGGAAGTGATCTACATCACTTCCTGTTCATTCATAATTGTGTACATAGTAACCCATACTATATCCACAATGCATGAATGAACAGGAACACTCAGTATAGAGGCTTCCTGTTCATTTGTAACAGGGGATGCAGAAAAAGAGATTATGGACTCTGTGTCCTCAATCTCTTTTCCTATTTTGAAAGGGAAATATCAGGGGTCTGTTTTGACCTCTAATATTTTACCGAAGCCCCCACAGTAAAGTTAAAAAAATAAAAGTATTTGATAAAAATAAATAATTTAATAAAAAATAAACAAATAAAAATAAAATATAAAAAAAAAACATTTCTAAAACATAAATAAAAATAAAATATTTTAAAAAATGTAAAAAGGTTAAACAAAATGATTTTTGGTTTTGGCCTGACATTTTTTTATTTTCAGTTTTGGTTTTGGTTTAAAAATGTTCATTTTGGTGCACCTCTGATTTTTTAGATTTAACTCCTGAGTTTAGTGTCACTCTAAACCCAGAGTTGTTCTTTTCCACCATTACTTTTCCATTATACTGGATTTTCAAAAAAGCAAACAGGATAATTAAAAGATAGAATTAAGGTTTGAGTGCAGAATAACACTTTTGGTAGTTAAAAAGAACCTTTTCATAAAAATCTGTACATACCAAAAAGAGGGACAACTGAGGAGAAAAGAGGGATTGAGGGAGGAACAGTCCCTCCAGATGAGGGACAATTGGAAGGTGTGCTAATAGGGAGATTTTTCAGAAGGGTGGAAACATTCTCTGTGTAGTAATGACCACTCTCAACGTTTTGGGGAGAAGAAAATATCCATCAATTGCAAGTTATGCTTACAACTGAAAAAATTGCTTGATGTTATTAAACTGTTAAGAGTAACTAAAAGCCATCAATGTTTAAAAAAATTATTCATGAAGGAATTTGGGCAAATATAACTAATATTTAATACAGGGAAAACAAGGTGAATGTGAGACTTTTAATACCAGTATTGTTGCCAAGACTGCCATTATAATTTTAGCTCAGTCCAAGAAACTCTTAATCCGACACTGATTAAAATGCCAAGACTGCTGTGTTCTGGCTAGCTCTATCCACATCTGTCATTTTGCCGACAACATCAAATATGCTTAATGGAATAATGTGATGCAGTAGGTACACAGCAATCACGGGAATATATGCCACTTCAAAGAAAGTTGAACATTTACAACATTTACATTTACTCTTAAAAGTTACATTTTACTTTAAAGAGTAAACTCAGTAAACACTATTCTGCACATGGGGACCCACTGAGCCATATACAAGTTGAGTAAATCTGAATCAGGAACCAAAAGCTTCCCTATCATGGTCCCTCATTAGCTAAGGGCCATTTTTAGTTATTTTTACCTGTCCAGACTTAGGACTGAAGGTAAAAGTCATAGTTTGAGATGTAAATATCTCTCTGCATTGCATCACTAGTGACAGGCATCTGGGGCAGGTAACCCAGCTGTTAGACTTGCAGTTGCTATAAAGTTTAGTTAGGATAATAATGCCTGTCCCCTATTATGTCACTATTTTTGTAGTCCATGTTGAAAGGTATTGGTAGTGAGGGTGTAGTGACAACAATAGGATGGTCAGAATACTTAGATGGCTACTTTTTAGCATCAAAAGGACAGAGAGGTAGGGCTCTCTGTCCTTGTGATTGATCTATGGTGTGCTCTGCAGGGTCACTCTCAGGTGGGCTCTGCGGGGTCTAAGGTAAATCCAGAGTCCAGTGCATTACTAAGCCCTGAGTCCAGTGCGTTACTAAGCCCTATGTCCAGTGCGGTACTTAGCCCTGAGTCCAGTGCGTCACTAAGCCCAGAGTCCAGTGCGTTACTAAGCCCACATATACCTATATACATACTATACATAGCATAAAGGTAAAAAACAATATATGCAGCGTTATCTTCATTTTAGATGTCAAAGGGGTTTTGTGGCTTCCGGTGTTTTCTTTTCTGTGGGAAATGGGTCCAAATGGCTCTTTGAGTGTTTAAAGTTGCTGGCCCCTGATCTAGGCTCTACTCCCAGTTTGATGTGATTGGAATAGGTTAATTGGGTCCCTCTCGCTTAACATCCAAGCAAAGGACAAACAAAGGAGGATTTGCAGCACCTTCTGTTTCCTGGATCCTGCCCATCAGGCTGTGATTGGACCCAGTGGCTTCTTAACGTGGAACTTTACCCCTTTAACTTTACCCCCTTACACGAGATTTATGAGCAGGG
>NW_017308442.1:58155-60472 GCF_000935625.1 Nanorana parkeri | reverse complement strand
CTTTTCCCCCTTTCACGAGATTTATGAGAGGGGAGGTTTTTTTTTTTTTTTTTTTACTGCAAAAAATATAAACTATCTAATAAAGGATTCGTATTTGCCTGTTCACAGTCTGCACTGACATTGTAGAGTCTTTAACCATTCCAGTTTGGGAAATGAGACCATTTTATACAATTTATGAGATATTGGTGGATCTGCAGAACCATGTTCAGAAAATATGAAGCCATTTTTCCTTTCTCTTTTCTGTACAGATGAAAAGTAGTACTCTGGTGAAGCAGGCTACATACTGCCAACAATATTAAATTTCAACAGTAGTTTTTATTTTTAAAAAAATCACATTTTACAAGGGGGAGAGGTTGCAAAATAGTAGTAAAATGTCTAAATAAAGCCCTGATTGATTAGCTTTTGGTGGACTGATCCTTTAATATGTAAGTTAAATAGCCAGGATAAAAAACATAAAGTATGTACATTTTTTCAAATGTCATCTTAATCTTTTTTTTATTCAATCCTTTTTTATTTGGTTTTATAGGATACAACAATAGTAAAGGGTAAATCAAACAAAAAGTACGCAATAAGAAGTCAACTTAGTAGTACACCTTACACATTGAAAGGGAACACCAAGTTCCTTTTGCGATGATTGCAACTTCATACAGAAGCACATACAGTTAGTAATTAACATATTAACACCATCAAAGTTCCAGTAAATATGAAGCTAATAGACATTAGCATGTAATTAACACCATTTTGATGTAGGATACCATTGTATCCAAGGTTTCCAGAGTGTGTCAAACTTTTTGATCCTGAGTGCGAAAGGCCAGCATCCTCTCGTGATTATTATTATTATTACCGTATATACTCGAGTATAAGCCGTCCCGAATATAAGCCGAGGTACCTAATTTCACCAAAAAAAACTGGGAAAAGGTATTGACCCGAATATAAGCCGAGGGTGGGAAATGAGGCAGCTAATGGTAGATAGATACCAATAAAATTACATTAATATTTATTTAAAAGAAAAATAACCTAGCTCTGTTCAGATGGTAGTGCAGATGCACTAGTTTCAATGTGTCATGGAGGAAGGGAGTATCTGGGGATTTCCAATTTCTTGCTATCATCAATCTGGCTGCTAAAAGGACATGAGTGATCAACGCTCTATATCTGTACAGGATGTCATCAATACCTAAATTAGGCAGAGCAAGAGCCGGATTATTAGGTATGTGTAAACGAATCATTGCAGTGAGATTGTGAAAAATTGTGGACCAAAAAACATGCAACACTCAGGACCAGAAAACATGCAGGAGGTTGCCCACCTGACCACACTGACGCCAAGAGGCATCTGAGACTCCATTCGAGAATTTAGACTGTCTATAGGGTGTCAAATACCAGCGTAACAGTATTTTATGGGATAATTCCAAGAGGTTAACACAATTGGTGTTATACCAGCGTAACAGTATTTTATGGAATAATTCCCAGAAATTAACATAATTGGTGTAATACCAGCGTAACAGTATTTTATGGGATAATTCCCAGAAATTAACATAATTGGTGTAATACCAGTGTAACAGTATTTTATGGGATAATTCCCAGAGGTTAACACAATTGGTATAAGAAGTTTTTTTTTTTACACTCTGCTAACTACTGAAGTCTGACAATCATCCTGTTTTCTAACATTCCTTTTGATGCTTTGCCCAATCTAAACTTTGATCTTTAGGATCTGACTGCTTTAGCACAATAGGTTTGCATTCCACCTGACCTGCTATATTCATTTCATTCCGGTCACCAACTGTGTTTCCTAATCCTTCCTTAGCATCTGGCATCTATAGGGTCTTTTGGTCCTTAAATCTTGCTGTCCGTTACCTCTGATGACAGCCTTTTAATAAATTTTGACAATATGTTGGGCTAAATGTATTTTACAAACTATTTTTTTCATACCCCATTTTGTGCCTTTTGAGGTCAGCTTGCCCGTTTGCCAACCTATTTATCCTATTGTTCTTTAAAATGGGCCTATCTCAACCAAACCAATGATGCAAAAAACTGCATAGCTGTACATTAATACTGTAATGGTATTCTACAAAAATACTATTTGTTTCATATCTATGTAATTTACTCATGTAAGCTTTATATTCAACAATATTCAGGGAACATATAAACCATTTATATCGGTTCCTGACCCCAAAGGAGTTTACAGTCAAATGTGCCTGTTACAGTATTATATAGGATCAATTAAAATATAATTTGGTGGCAATATCCTGGCTCTGTAAAGTGGCCCATGAAGCTTTTAGTTGAATCTAAGTTTATTAGTTGTATCTTTGACAACATGTAA
>NW_017308442.1:54618-58087 GCF_000935625.1 Nanorana parkeri | reverse complement strand
AAGATATCTTCGCATTCTTGAAAATGGTGAAACACTAGACAAACTGCACAATTAATCTTAAAAATGCTTGTCTTTTTATTTTCTGCAGCAGCTAGGTGTGTAAGGTGCACTAAGGTGCACCTGTGCGGGTTCACGCTGCCCGCATTTCCTTACCATGTGTCTCTCCTCTTCTCCTTGCTGAAGATCTCTACTGCGCATGCGCCCGCCCCATGATCCTTTGTGGCCACCCGAGAATTTTTCAGATCTTCGGACGGGAGCACGCGGCAGAGAAACAGATACGTTTTAACCTTTTTGATGACTTTTTTTTTCTTCTGTTTTTTGCATTTATCTACTGCTTGCTAGAAGTAGATATAAGCAAAAAACTCAGAGTTTAATTATCCTTTAAGACATTGCTGAACTATGCAATGTAAACAATACCTAAATGGAGAACATTAAACTATTTTTTATTGTGTTGGTGTTTTAAGGGGTCTAAAACTTATTCACCACTGAGGGGGTGACCATCTGCTTTCCCGACTGCATGTGAGGCATGTAGCTGGGCAATAAGTTCCATTGTGCACTGGTGATTTCAAACAGCCTGATAATGTTTTTGGAGAGACCTATCTTAATTCTCCCACCAAATGCTGAAGAAAATGCAGGCTGGTATCAACATTTCGGGGGGCTGCATGCTTACTGCCCTCTAGTTATGGGGATGCTAGCCCACATAAATGGTGTGCAGTACTGGTACTGTTCAGAGGCAATTACAATTTTACTAAAATGTTACTAAAAAAAAGTAAACTTTAGGAAAAAAACTATAACTGCTGAACCTATGTTAAGCACTCTACATAGGCAAGGATTGCATCTTCATTCAATAGAATACTGGGCTTTCTAAAAAGAAAGCTCCTGACTTTTAGTAGCAGATATAAAATATTAATATGCAATGTTCCAAATGTACCCACATCAAAAATAAATAAAACATTTTTTAGTCCTGAACATAATAAAATAAAATACATGTAAACATGAAATTATAATTTGCACACAAAGGTGTTGATTTAGTAAAGGCAAATTGGCTGTTCATTTTGCAAGGGAATTTTCACTTTGCAAGGGAATGTTTAATTTGCTTAGTAAATGCGGTGAAAATTCACTTTACAAAGAATACTCAATCTTGTGCAAGGACAAAAAAAAAATCGAAAAGAGCATTTTTGCTTGCACATGATTGGATGATGGAAGTTATCAGAGCTTCACCTCATTTACCAAGCTAAGTGAAAATTTCCTTGCAAAGTAAAACAGCCTATTTGCCTTTAGTAAATCAATCCCAAAGTATCACACCTAGCTATGTCCGAAAATTTCATAGGCCAACTCGTCATGATATAATGGTGGAAAATGTGAGTCATGCCCTTCTGACAGTAAACCTCCCAAGCAACATCTTCTCAATATGTAAAAAGGAAGAATAGTCACATGACCACAAAATTTGGTATAATTTTTAGGCATTTAGTTTTTTTAAAAAAGTAAACTGTTGGCATATTTAGGTTCAGCAAATACTAACGTGTCACTCAATTGCATAGGGCCTTGCTCAGGATAATCAGTATATATGCATGCATCATAGCTTCAGGAAATGTACATTAATATTTAAACTCCAGCACACCTATCTTTGTAGTAAAATAGAAACAGGGACCACAATACCTGGAAATAATTTGTGTACTTTGGTATCCTGCCAGATCATAATACACAATATGTAGCATAGTTAAATAGTATTAAGAATAGGATAACAGCAAGGGGTGTGGAAGTGAATTGTTCCATATGAATTGGAAAAAGACAACATTGTAATTCGTGCTGTGAATTAAAGACCCATTAAGTACAAAGATTGTATTCCTTCAACAAAACAAAAAAAAAACAAACAAAATCTACTTCAGATAAATAATTTGAGATAAGTCTAAAACTTGGTGGCTAAGGTGATATTTAAAAAGAAAAGGGTGAATTCAAGTACTAGTCCATGTGTCACCACACTGCCGTCACAACTGTCCTGTCATTGTCATCGTTTTCCTGCAGCAGGAATCCCTAATCTGCCGTTAACAAGCGACAACTATCATAAGATAAGAATTATCATAAGATTATTTAAGAGGGTGTGTTTAGTGGCGGAGTTAAGGCCAGGCAGGGTAAGGGTTAGGTGGGGCAACTGGTGGCGAGTAATTCTTAAGGCCTGGCTAGTAGCTCAGGACTTGAAATTTTGAGCCCTGGTATAGATGCAACAAAAGATTCATAGAGCACTGTGGGTTATCTAAAGAGGCAGCACAGATAAAGTAGCTCCCCTTGCACATGGTCCTGTCTAATTGAAGCTTTTGGCATTTGATAAGTCACTCCTGACCTGACTGATTTATTCATTTGTGTGTGTAAATTTCCTCTTGAGCTATTCAGGAAATTTATTTTTTGGGTAAACTGACCTAAACTGAAGGCCCCAAGATGCTGCAGGACGCCTAGGTTTGCATTCAGTCGTAGAAATGCATACATGAGTCCAGGTGCGTTTACAAATGAGCTCCAAACGCACCTGAACGTAAAGTTTTGGTACATAGTGTGCAAGAGGGTTAAAGTTGTTTCTACTTACCATATAACTTCTGTTGGGCTTAAATGCAGACTGCCAGTGCACATGAGGCATTAGGAGAGCCCTGCTCATGAGAACTTACAATCTACTAGGAGGGGCAGGTGATACAAAAGGTAATAATTGAGTGGGATGATCTGATGCAAGAAGTAAAAGGACAGTTACTATGATGAGGTGGGATAAGCTTTACTAAATAGATGAGTTTTCAAGGATTGCCTAAGGGTGAACATAGTAGGAGATAAGCAGACAGATTTAGGTAGGGAGTTCCAAAGGGTGAGCGAGGATCTGGAGAAGTCCTGGAGGTGAGCATGGGAGGAAGCCATGAGGGAGCTAGATAGATAAGCTTTGTCTTTCCTTGAAAGTGCACTCTGAGACTATTGAGTAGCTCTGTTCCATTCGTAAGAAGATCAAGGTGCCATTTCTATTCTGCATCTGTGAGCTCGTGTAGAGGATAAAGATGCAGCAATCTTGAAAAGTAAATCGTAAACATGTCTTAAATTTCTCTCTCGACGCAACCAATGGATTTCTGTGTGGTACAGACAGGACCGGTGCTGCCACTAGGCAAACTAGGCAGCCGCCTAGGGTGCACTGCTGCCTAGGGCGAAGCCTCGACCACTGACCCCCCACGCCAACCCCCTGTCTATTTCAAATTGCAATAGCCATTAGCAGGCTGGCTTTTGCACCCGACCACTGTGCGGAGGAGCAGAACTGAGAGACTTTCTCTTTCAGGTCTACTACTCTGATCAATGGGTGGGGTTTCCATAGCAAGTCTGCTACTGGCTATTTCAAATTAAAATAGACAATAGTAGTCTTGCTATTGCTCCTGTCTGCTTACATCCACCTGTTGCCTGCAGAAGCTAGCCGGCAGGGGAATAGGGCCCCATTGGAGGGGTGGGG